>NW_007577862.1:626415-707101 GCF_000690725.1 Stegastes partitus | reverse complement strand
GATGTGGATTTGGCGATATTTCCATATAATATGATCACTCAGGCAGGAAGTTAAAAGTGATAAAAAGTCCTGGTCCCAAACTTTCACACTTGCTGTGTGGTCAGCTGTTTTTATTTTTTCTGGACTGTCAATCACAGATGCAGAGAGAGTCTTCTTCTGAAGGGGGTGTGGACAGCAGCAGCTCTGCATTTAAAGTGTAAACTGAAAAAGCCCATTTGAAGCATGACTGACATCAGGTGTCATTGTAAAATGACCTGTCTTTGCAGTAATTTCAGCTAAAGAAAACTGAAAGACACATTCTGGGAACATGTGAAACTTGCTAAAAATGGGCATAATATAGAACCTTCAGAACACATCTATGCCATCTTGTTTCATTTACCAATACTTCATTAAAATGTCATTTTCATTTATCTATTTGGGTGTTGATCCTTTGTAACGTTTGGCAACACTTAGGATCTGTAATATGATATCTACCCACTGAGGTTATCTAAGCCACACCCTTTGGCTTTTATCCATTACTACATGTGCACTGATTTTCCGCACAGTTCCAACATTTTTTAAGAGCCAACCACCCTTTGGTTCACCCTAATAAATCAGTGAAGCCTCAACAAATCCTGTCACTTGTCCACACGGCACCAAAACACCACCAGCCTTTTCTTTTTATTATTTAAGGTGGCACACTGTCTCCATCTGCTGGTGGTGATGCTGGTATTCATCTTCAAAGAACCTGAATGATGCTCATCTGCTGTGGTTATGTTGCTGAGTCTGACCTATGATGAGACTCATCTTCATAATCTGACATTAATTCCAGATCCAGTCTGCACCAAAATCTAATCTGCATTTTAGATTATGTCTGCAAACTAATCTGCACTGCCTAAACTGTGTTCAATCCCTTAATAGCATCCATTACCTTTGCCCTGACAAATTATCTTAATCCTTTACTAAGCAGACAGTAGTACCGCAGGATAAATGAACAGGAGCGCACTTTCAAAAAGTGAAAGCTAACATGAACAGTCAAACATGTCATAGCCCAACAGAAGGAAGACTTTTACATGCCGTACGAAACAACACTTCACTGGTTGTTGAATTAATGCTTTTCTGTGCTTTAAAAGTCTTTGTGTCATTCCAGGACTTACTCAGGCAACAACTATTGTATATACATTTGTCCCAACAAAGCCTGCATGTCCTAATCTTATGTAAAAGTTAAGCCTAAAACTAAATATATGTGAACCTGCATCCAGAGTCTTTTAAATAATACCATAGTGTGAGCAGAGATCACTGAACTTAATCTAGATCTAAATCTTTTTAATTCTTTTGTATAAAAAAAATGAAGCTACATTAACATAACCGTATGCTATTAAAGTACCCATACCCACACTTTAATTTATATTCACACTAATATGCTTTTTATGTGCTAAGCTAAGAGGTTCAAGTACAGAGAAGCTGTACATCAGTGTTGCACCACTGAGCTCTGCTGCTTCTTTTGTACTGCTCTGCTCCCACCTTGTGGACTTATGAAGATGTAGCAGGCAAAATAAAATGTCCAACATGTCGTCCTCTGTAGGACACGGAGCAGCATTGAACACTGATGGAGAGGTGGAGCTGGATGCCATCATCATGGATGGAAGGACGCTTGCCTGTGGTGCTGTGTCTTCAGTACAGAACATCGCCCACCCTGTGTCACTGGCACGAGCAGTGATGGAGAAGGTCTTTTTAAAATCTTTCTCAAAAATAAATACAACAACAATAGATTACTGAGGGTTAAAAACACTGATTTGATTTCTGATTTAGGTCTTTTTTATAATGTAATGGTATACGCACCAATTATGTCCAGTTAACATTCAAAACAATGAATTGAAGGAAGAAAGTCAGGTTGAATTCTTACATGAATAGCATACTGTGCTATGAGATGTATTACTCTGTTTTAATTTTTTTTTTTACATGTTTGCTACCATGGACAACCTCAGACTTCCCACGTCATGTTGACAGGCAGAGGTGCAAACCTGTTTGCAGAGAGCATCGGTATAACCACAGTTCCCACTGATACACTTGTGACTGAGTACGAGAGGAAAGAATGGGAGAAGCAGAAGACCTATGTTACGGGAGTAATGGAGGATTTCAACTCTCAATGGCATGTATCGTCAGTGTTTTTATTTACTTTAATCGGAACAATAATGATAACTTTATTTCACTTTTCAAAATCACTTGAACAAAGTGCTTTGAATAGGGAAATTCAGATAAACAATTCAACACAATAAACTAAATTAAACTATGCCATTAAAGGTTCAAGAAAAAAGCTCAACAAAATCATAGGTGAATTAAAAGATGTGAGTGATCATGCTAGTTTCAGATCTTCAGGTGGGGATTTCCAGAGTTGAGAGGCCATATTGAAGAAGCGTGGTTATCTTTAGTCTTGAGCCCAGTCTGAGGAACACCCAATAGAGTCCTGCCTGAGGATGTGAGGCTGCACTGTGGCATATAGGGCTGTAGCAACTCGGCAATATAGCTCAGAGCCAAGCCGTGAAGTGCCTTAAAGTTGATCAGTATGATCCAGCCATTATCTGTGTAGGTTTATCCTCTGCAGGGTGGTGGCTGGAGCCTATCCAAGCTGACTTAGCGTGAAGGCAGGGTACATCCTGGACAGGTCGCCAGTCCATCACAGGGAAACACAGGGAGACACACAACCAAGCACACTTGATCAGTATAATCTTCAGATCAATTTGCAACCACTGTGCCTGGACTATAGCTCTGTCATGAATCTCTGGGGTCTTTTCAGCCCAACTAGCCTGTTGTGACAATATCCTGAAATAGAATTAATATAAACCCTGGAGCCCACTTACTCTACCATCCACACATATTTGATTCTGTTTTATATTGGACTACCATGACATTTTGATGGTTATTGTTTCATTAAATGTGGTGACTGCTTGTTAAAAGATTTCTTAATATGAAAAAAAAAAAAAAAACGCTGCATATAACCCAGTGTAATAGCACGTTTGTTGTAAATGAGCTCCGTCTGTAGTTATCCAGGGCATATCTGAGGAACTGCTCTATCACGCTGCTATACTGAGCGATGGGCGTCCAGAAGAGTTTGTCAGCTACTGTAGCAATGTAATGCTTCAACCTACTCTGACAAAAACAATCTTTGCATTGCAGTCTTAGATCCTTTCTGTCTGTATCTTTTGACTTTTGTGCAGCTTTAGACACTAAATACACAGCTCTAACATAGTAGATATACACTTTTTTATTTTATTTTTTTAATGTACCCTTTTCTCGTCCCAGGGCCCATGACACTGTTGGAGCCGTTGCTGTGGACAGTGCTGGTAATGTTGCATGTGCAACATCAACTGGAGGGATCCGAAATAAAATGGTTGGCAGAGTAGGAGACTCTCCGATCATTGGTGTGACTTCATTTAATTACACTTTTCAAAACAGCTCTTTTTACACTGTCAACAACACTATAATCTACAATTAAAACTTGAGTAATCAAAACTCATCATCAGCATCACAACAGTTTAATATAGAGTTTATGATTTCAATTACCCTCTCATCCTTTTTGTTTTTTATTTAATTTTGGGTGAGTTTAGCTTCTAATAGTATTTTAATACACACTAATGTGTGAAATTGAGCATATTCATTCATATTTTGTTTGTTTTTTCATCTTCACTCATGCAAATAAGGCTCTGGAGGATACGCTGACAACTCTAGTGGTGCAGTGTCTTGTACCGGTCATGGAGAATCTATTCTTAAAGTGACACTGGCCAGACTCATTCTGTCTCATGTTGAACAAGGTAAGGTATCACACTGTTAAACACTTTACATTAGGAATCAGTATCAGCTTTATTCACCAGGTTTGTGCACGCAAACAAGGAATCTGACTCCGGTGACTCTTAGTTCTCTGTATAAGAAATAAGGAAATAATCTATAACAATGAAATAAGAGTAAGCGATAAATAGCACTATTTACAATATGTGTGCAAAGCAGGCTAACTGAGGTAGGTGTGGTAACATTTAAAGTAGTGCAAATAAAGAGAAGCCACATAGATCAGACTTTACCTCATCTTAGTATTTGATGTCAATATTCTATTGATAATAACAATAACAATGATATGAATGAATGAATGAATGAATGAATGAATGAATGAATGAATAAGATCTGACTTGTGTGAATGTCTCTCAAGTTTGATATAGTTTCGAGTAATCGCAGGTTTGCACTATACGCTGTCAGTGTCGTTATTTATTTATGTCTGACTGGCAATACAAAGTGAATACAGATGTTGTCAGTTTGTGTCAGCTGTGGTTTAATCATATTTGGATTTTAACTTTGGCTTCATTTATTATAGTTTCCCATCGATGGGCAACTATAGAGTAATCGTATCCGTGTGTTTTTGTGCATGCATGTTTTTTTTTTTTTTCTTTTTTGTCTGTTAACATTCTAGCTCTTTACAGGAGAGAAGTTTGAACCTGAAACTTTATATAAGACCTCGGTATGGTCCCTTCACAGTGTGATCAGATTTTGGGGTTAATACATGCATTGGTGACCGCTGCAGAGGTCAAAGGTTCCTAAAAACAGCTCTGTATGACTGAAAATGCACAAAAACACAGAAGTTTAGTACACTAACTTAGGAAGACATTCGAGGCCTAGAAACTGGTCATGTAACATATGACCTTAAGACAAAGGTCAAGGTCACACTGAAGATCGGAAATCATCACAAATTTTAAATCCATTATAACTTGGAAAAGGTGTAAGATAAACATGTTTTTTTATTCCAATCAGATAGGAACCCATATTGGTGATGTGACATTTGACTTTGGATAAATATCAAGGTCAAACTCAAGGTCATAAATCTTAGGTGCTTTGCCGTAGACATAAATTACAGCAAAACACTTCCCCTCCGTGCAAAATATCTGTGTTACGTGACAGACTAAGCCCTTGTTACATTATGTATCATTTAAAGGCAAAATCAAGGCAAGTTCATCCTCAAGTAGGTGCACAATAAAACACAGAATCAGGTAAACATGTATACGTTGGGCACCTATGTCCCTCTACTGAGGGCTCTCTAGGTAAATGAGAATTTGTTGTTCTATTTATCATAAAATGACATGACCACATGTTGATATCCTAAATGATGCAGTACAGTGGTGCAATTGCGACTACTGTTGCTTCACACTGAGATTTCAAATCGTGGCTGGGCCCTCTCTGTGTGGAGTTTGCATGTTATTATTGTGCCTGTGTGGGTTTTCACCAGGTGCTCTGGCTCAGTTTGAAGGTTATTCAATTTAGGTGATTCTAAATTGGCCATGTGAGCGTGCACGGTTGTTGGCCCTGTGATGGACTGGCGACCCCTCACAGGTTAAAGTGGTGAATAGAAAATAGATTGATTTTTTTCATTTCTTCTTCCTTTCACAGGTAAATCCGTGGCAGATGCCTCCCGGTTGTCCCTGCAGCACATGGGTGATCGTGTCCAAGGTGCAGGAGGTGCAATTGTTGTGTCTCCATCGAGGGAGTGGGCTGCCACATTCACCACAGAGCGGATGGCTTGGGCTGCTGTGGAGCACGATGTGCTTTGGTATGGATTAGAACCAAATGAAAAGCTACAAGAAAAGATAGCTCAGTAATAGTTTGGACAGTTTATTTCTCCTATCAATCACCACACTGAACACTGTGACATGGAACTGTACTTCAAGTATGTTTATAATACTTCACTATGATTTGGACTGTAGCCACCTTAAATGACTGGTGTTTTGTTCTGTATTGTTTGTCATGTCAGAGCTGTGCACTGTATAAAGTTAAACATAAATTGTAGAAATTTTTGATAATTACAGTGAGATAAGAGATCTCAGATGCTAGTCCACACATATGAATATATTTTCTTATCCACTGAGTCCTGGAACATATATAACATCTGCAAATATAGGATGTCTGATTTAGTTTCTTGTTTCCCTTTTCTCTAAAGAACTGTAAAATGTGAAGGCTCTCGACGTCTCATACTTGAACGACTGTATCACGGGTAGCTTATGTTTGTTCAGAATGTGGACAATAGAATTACAGGGAATCATAACTAATGGATGAAAGTAATAGAAGTTGTATGTGTGTAAATGTGTTGTTTCTCCCAACCTGATCATCTGACAGTTTACACCAACATTCACAGTCATTGATTTAAATACCTTGCTTTGTCAGTGCTTTTCAACGCTGGTCCAAGAACTGTTGGTTTTCAGTTCTGCAATCTTAGCAGACAACAATCACCTGCTGCATAGGAGAGAAAAGTCATGGTCACAGTTTTTGGCAGTGGGTAAAAAGAGCACTTGGAGTTGAACTATTTAATTGCTGAAAATACCGTATGCAAAACATATCTGACCTTTTCTAACACCGGCAATGGTCGTTTACTGTTGTCCAAGGATGTTTGATTTTCAGTGCTCTTAGAAAAGCTCTGCTAAAATGGACTGTTAGGGGGTTGTTAACATAACAATGGCCGTATTCATGAGCCTCCACTTCATTTTGCCAGCAGTATTGTTGGCCTCGCCTCATTCTCTGAAACAATAGAAGCTTAACCAGAGACACTCATTGTATACAAACCTCAGAATTACAATAAGGTAGTATGGATATTTGCTCCCACTGTGGCAGATCTAAGGGCTGATTTGAAAACCTGCTTTACGTGGTACCATTTCATGTAAAAACTGGAAACAAAATGGGGGAAAAATACAGGGTTGATGTTTTTAGAATAACTAAATAATAGCTCTGACTGGAATTATCGCCTTGATCGGATACATATTTGCAGACTTTGTTGTTTTAAACATTTTGAAAACATCCCGTGTATGTAATGAATCCTGCATGCAGAATATTTTACACAATGGACGAAGGCTACAATCTGTTTTTCAAGTTTTTTTTTCACTCCAGACAAAGTCAGAAATGTCCCCATGTCACTTGTTTTATAAGGAAATAAACTGGTATTTTTCACCTCCACCTTTTTTCACATCTTCTAATTCTTCTTTTCTGTAAGATAAGATCAAATAAAACGTTAATATTCCTAAAGGAAATTCCTTTGCTGAGAAAAAAAAATCAATAATTTAAGAATCAGTGCAGCAGTTAATAGAAAAGCAATTACTACAATGCACTTAATGAAGAAATAGAATGAAAAGAAGTACTACTGGCAATGATACTGAAATAGCAAAATAGCATTGCACATGAAATTGTGTTGGGAATATAAAATGCACATTGAGTATGTTATTGTCATCGTAAAAATATTTCAAATATACAATCTAGCTTAAATTTTTAAAAAAGCAGTCCATTTCATACTTTTGGTTTCCATCATGCTCGACTACTGCAACAGCCTTTTTACCTGCCTAAACAAGAAAGCTGTTCATCGACTCCAGACTGAACAGAACCCAGCTGCCTGGCTTTTAACCAGAACCAAGGAGCACCAGGACACCCGTCCTCTCTGCAGGGCTCCCTGTGAGTTTGAGAATAGACTGAGAATAAACTGATTACTTTTAAGGCCTTTCATGACCTCAGTATTATTTCTGACCTTTTACTAACATGTGTACCCGTATGCACTTTGACATCCTGAGGCAGAGGTCTTTTGTTTGTTCCCGGGCCGGGCTGAAAACTAAAGGGAACAGAGCGTTTGCAGTCAGGGTCCCAAAATGAGATTGGCTGAGTCAGTGACCTCTTTAATGTCTGTTTAAAGTTCCTAAAACATTATTTTACTGGAGCATTTTTATTTCTTACAATATTATTGTTTACCCACTCTAACACGGTGTTGGTTTTTATCCACCACGTTGTGGAGTTACGTGTCTTTCAAATTCTTTTGATTTTATGACTTGTCTGTAGTTTGCATTTTTGAAAAGGACTCGATAAATAAAGATTGTCATTATTATTATTTTTTTAACCTTTATTTAACCAGGAAATCTCATTGAGAGTCAAAATCTCTTTTACAAGAGAGACCTGGCCAAGGTAGCAGCCAATCACAACATATTAAGATGCAACAAATACAAATAAAACAACAACTATTAAAACATAATGGACCTCTCAAGAAAAACAATCACATGTCTCAGTCACCACATTCTTTATGATGCCCTTAAATTTATGAATTGATATGAGTGTTTATAATCTAAGATCTTTCTGCAGATTATTCCAAGCCCATGGGGCACAGTAGGAAAACACAGTTTTCCCCAAATCAGTTAAAACCCGGGGTACGTTGAAAAGCAATCACTTGGAGGAGCGTAGCTGGTAACTAACAGAGCTGACAGAGAGAAGGTTACAAAGGTAGGCTGGAAGTTTGCCCAATATTGCTTTATAAATGAAAGTGTACCAGTGCTGCTGCCTGTGAATAGTCAGTGATGTCCAACCTACCAGATCATAAAGAATGCAGTGGTGAGTGAGGGACTTTGCATTTGTAATGAATATGTAATTAATTATTATTCTTACTATTACTGTTATTATTAGTACTACTACTATTATTATTTTTTATTAGTAGTAGCATTGAATTTGTTTTACAGGTTTGCTCTTCAAGACATTTAACGAGTGTGAATTATAAACTGCAAAGCATACAGATCAACATATAAACAAACAAATGTTCCTTTGACATAGATAAAGTATGAAATAAATCCTTAAAAAAAAGAAGAAAAAAAGGGAAAAAAAGTCAATACATGTATGAATATTTCATAATTAAAAGTAACAATTTAACAGCTTTCATTTCACAAGGATCAACTTATTTATTTCATTGGACTTTTACTTCATTTATTTTTATTTTTAACCCTTTACACAGCTCCCTGATACACACCGTTGTCTCTGCTGGCTGCCATCAGCTGCTGTGTTCCTGTAAACACAAACCACGTGACCAGTCGCACCGCCTGTCAGCAGTTTGCAGCAGCGGGACGAATGACGGCTGAGTTCGAGGAAGTTACTGGGAGCAGCTGTGCTAGCATGTAACCTTACACGAGTTGGCAACGGCATCGCAGCGAGAGAGAGGTGAGGCTTCTCCGTGTAGTGCAATAAATATTTCTGAATATTTACCTGCTGCAGGCGTTGCAACAGATGCATGTGGGTGTGTTCACGTAATGTCCGCTAGCAACACTCGGACTACAAACAAACTTGGTATCTAGGCCTATGCTAAAGCGACCTAGCTAGCCCGTCTTGCATATTTGGCATCGAGCTGTGTAACTAAATATTTACACGTTATGCACAGCTTGTTTTACATTTTCTGGCACCGACCTTTAGTGATGCAAATGCTATAAATAAGAACAGAGATATAGTTCAAAACCTAGAATACCATGGTTGGCAACTTCCTCTAGAAGTTACCGTTAGCTACCGTTAGCATTATTGCGTCCTGCAACGGATTGTTGTTAGCCGTCTTGTGGCGTTAGCATGCTAACCAGCAGGCACCTCATTGGTAAAACCTGAAACGTGGTGTTCCATATGGTAATTAAGTTTTATCAATTGAGGTTAAATAAACCCTTCTAGAGACGTGCACCAGTCTGATAATAGACTGTACATTTTATTTTTTATTTTTTGATTTGCATGCTATCTACTTCTGGCCTGCTCGAGGTTGTGCATTCGTAGCAGCTTTAAAAACATTAACTTGCGGGTCATTTTCTATTAGTTTACCACTTGAAAACAAATTCTCAAAACTGGCCATTGGAGTGGTTTCCTTGCAGTTACATAAATACGCCTTGAACTTACTGGCAGTGTGTGATTTCGGCTCTTTAAACGCGAAAAACCCACGGAAATGTCCAAGATGCTAGCGACGTTGGCTTAACGTAGCAGGAGAGCAAAGCAGCTGACTGAAGTTTTAAGCTTTCTGTCACTCTGTTCAGCAGCTGCAGCATCTCCCCAATGTACAGTAATGGATCTAATGGAGCAATCTTCCACAGTAGACACTACACAAGTACTGTAATCTTGTTATCATGCTTGTTAGTATTTATATCTAGTTTGCTTTAGACTCTGAAGCCACTGACTATAAGATCCTCACTGCTCAGCTTAGATTAATGCTCCACTGAGCCTAGTTCAATATACATTTTGTGCTTCTGTGATGGTGGTCTTAAAGCAGTATTATTCACAGCTCTACTTGATTAAAATGGGTTATTTAATGTCTGCTATTCCTGCATTCTGTCTGTGTTGTTTTGATGCAGGAAGGCAGCAGCATTCATGGATATTGTGGACACCTTTAACCATCTAATACCCAGTGACCAGTTGGATGAGTCCCTGATAATAGGCCAGAATTTGGAATGTGAAGCCAGTAATGAGTTTGGGACAGGACTAAGACTGGAAGATTCACTGAAGAATATGCTCAGTGACAAAGATCCAATGTTTGGATGTGCAAGCTCTCAGTTCAATCTGCTGGACAATGAAGACCCTGCTTTTCAGATCGCTGGCTCGGCAAGTATGTCCACAGACAAAATAGTGGAGCACAAATGCTCGTCCTGCAAACTCTGAGTTAAAGGGTGTTTCAAATATACATTAACAGCTTGCTAAGATCATTTATTTATCAACAGTGACTTTTTTTCTCTGCTAGTTTCACCCTGTTAAAATGTAATTCCAATTTTTAGGTGTTTCGTTAAACTAAAAACTTTGGCAGGCCTCCTTATATTAAGAGATGCAGGTAAAATCCACTATCAGCAGGTGTTTCTATGCAAATAGTTTGTCAGTGTTAGCAAAATCAGATGTCACATTTACTTAGTGAGTTTTAATAGTGAGTTTGAATTTCGTTAAAGTGCTTCAAAAGACTCTGTAGTAGATTATTTGCCCCTCATATTGACAGAAAGGGAGACTACATGTGTCTATTTTGGCTTTTGCAGGTCTTGATAGTGGTTCAGCATCCACAGGCCTCACAAATGATTTGACAGTTGCAGAGGCCACACAAGGGAAGCAGCTCACTGGCAGGCAGAAGAAACATCCTCGCAATTTAGAGAGTGGTAAGGGAGTGCTAATTTGTCTTTCTATTTCCATCAGAAGGTATTTTTTCATTAGGGATGGTGTTACAGATTTGTTCATGTTTCGTTTCTGCTTGTAAAAACAGAGTTTAGTGGTGACAAACAGCCTATCAAGCCCACCAACACCATGTTCCGAGGACGACCACGAAGGAAACCCGCAAACAGGCTACGCAAGTCATTTCTAATTGAGAAAGGAGTTAAAGGTACACAGCTGAAGAAAGAATTAACTCTGGGAGGGCGTATTAATATTAATGATCTTGATAGTGGATTATGGCTAAATCCTAGTGTTGTACTGAAGCGACTGACGGTCACAATCGGAGGATTTCGGATTGAGTTACTTCCAGGACCCTCTTACACGCAAACTGTTGATGCCGGCCAGTCTGCGTGCTTTGGCGATGGTTTTGCTTATGGCGGGGACATTGGTTTTGCCATTTTGCCAGATGATACTGTCAACGTACAGAATCCCACCACAGAGAATGTGGCAGAGGTGGCTGTAGCTGAGAAGAACTCTACCGATGATGCAGCTCTTGGGCTGGGCCCGTATGTGAATCCTAATGACGTGCAGAACTCCAATGGGACATTAATAGAGAGCGCCAGCACGCAAGAGACGAAACTTGACAATCAAAGTGTTCCTGGAAAGCAAAAGCCAGACAGTAAAGGAAAAGATGATATCAAACAGCCGCAGAGCAATGAGACTAACACAACTACTGATATTGATAAGACTGATGATAAGGAAAAGCAACCAACTGTAGCCAAAACATTGCTCAAGTCTAAACAAGGACCGACACCAAACAAAAATAAGGATTTGGTTTCATGTAAAGCGACTAACACAGTTAAGGAGCATAAAGTATCCCAAAACATGCCACCCAAAACCATCCAAAGAGGAGACCTGCACAAAGTGAAATCTCAGAAGGAAAAGCAAGACATTGCACTTTTGAAACGGCCGGCAGAAAATACCCAAAGTGAGCCTGCTACTAAGGTGCAAAAGGTACAGGGTACAGGAGATAATAAAGTAAAGCCAAAATCACCAAGCACACCTAATCCTGTAATGAAGAAGAACACATCATCTGGTAATCGTGCTGGTGATCAGCAGGGACCAACCAAACAAACAAATCCCCACAACAGCTCCAAAGTTGAGACCGCTCAGCCGGCGCACAGTCATCCAAGCAATTCTTTAAAGACACCTGAAGAAGGAGGGCAGGAAAAGTCCAAACTGAGAAAGCTGGAAAAGATTCTTCAAAGACAGAAAAGCAAAAATGCTCGGAGCGTTTCCGTGGATGAGCCGCAGCTGTTCATTCCAGATAACGCTCCTGTTGTGAAGAAGGAAACTGCTGAGGAGCAACCTGCTAATACTGAGACTGCATGGGATGGAAACAACTGTTGTGGCCTGTGCAAAAAACACCACAATAACATGTAAGTTTTCCCTAAATATACACACATGTAATGACAGTTCAATCACTGAGCATGTTTGACTAAACAAAACAATATGTATGTAAATTGATGTCATGCTGTTTCCGTCTATGCCCAGAGTCATTTGCAAACACACCTTTTACAACATCCGTACTTTGTTTAGGTTTATGGTAGGCTGTGGTCGCTGTGACGACTGGTTCCATGGCGACTGCGTTGGTCTCGACCTGACGAAAGTACGTGAAATGGAAGAGGAGGACCAGATGTATGTCTGCTTGAAATGCTGTGAGGAGGAAAGCAAAAAGGTGGAGCCTGAGCCTCCGATTGCAGCCAAGCCAGAAGTTCAAGCAAAGACTGAGGTACCAGATCATAAGCTGCCTCCAAAGCCTCGGCCAGGATCCTCCCAGATACTCACATCGGGAGGAGTCAGACCAGTAAGGAAGGTAAGCAGAGTCTTTGTGAAATCTTCTGATAAAATGTTTAAAGAATTTAAATCTTTCACACGTAAAGAAAATGTTGTCATGTGTTTCCCCTAGCTAATTCATCTTCTGATATTAATCATAGCCAGTGTTACCACTGTACAATGGTTTGTTGCCTTTGTTTTTACTTTTTCTGTACAAGAGGTGTGCACAGGGTATGTGGTTAGCATGGTGCACTCACTGAAGTACTCAAACATTCGAAAAACACAAAGTTTCTCAAACATAAAACTCACATCGCACGAGAACCTGTTTTTTCTTTTCTTTTGGACATGGGTTTACAATATTTGTTTTCCATGTATTTTCATTTTTGTTGTTTTTTGTATTTATTTATTTTTATTTCTAACCCCAATTAATAATATGACTAATGTGCTTTTTACATTTCCCTCCTAAATTAGGATCCAGATAGAAGACAGTCCACAGATGTCAAAGAATCAGCTCATAAAACAGGTACTTGTGAAAAAAACAAGCTTGTTTTTGTTTTGACCATCACATTGGGTTCAAGGCTGGGCTGGGGTCACTGGGTTGTTGTTTCAGTGTAGTAACAGTCGTGGAAAATAGGTTGACTATCACAACACAAGTATATGCATTTTTAAATTTAAACACAAAGGTGATGACATGTTTTTTGTTATGCGAGTTGAAAACTTTATTCGACCTTTATACTATCATTTCTGATAAAATTCAGCTCATATACACTCCAAACTGTAAACAAGCTATTCCGTAGGCATCTACACAACAACAAAAAAAACACAAGAACTACACTTTTAAAAGCACTGAGACACTAGTTATAGTACTTGACCACTAGAACGAACCATATGTTGGTGACAGATAAGTTTTGCAGTTTGTTTGTATATATTGGTGTAGCTTGTTTACAGGGTAAACATGCCATATTTTTGTGTATATTTAAAATGGGGCACACACATTCTGTTCATAACCTTGCCAAAATTGCCTGCCAGTTCACTGTTGATATTTCAACAACTCAACAAAGTTCACATTTGAGTTTCAAAACACGAGTGAGCGGGAGGAACATTCTGGGAGTCTCAAATACTGTTGGGCTTAAAGGAAAAAAAAAAAACCTGAACCAACAAGGGAGTGTATCTGTAAAATAGGGTCACTTAAAATAGCTTCAAAGAGTTTTCCTTTTGTTGCCTCTGTCAGTGCTGTTTACTTCCATATTGGGAAACCAAATGTGTTTGCAAAACCAACTTCATCGAGGTACAATGCTCAATTTCAGAGTCTTCTTGCCGCCTTATGCAGCTCGTCTTCACACTGCTGACAGGGCTTGCTGAAGGTCATCCACAGCCGCATCTACAACTTAAATGCTTTTCATTGTTAAAGTAAAATTCTCATCGTCCTACTTCAGATATTAGGTAACATCTAAAGTTATTCTACATCTTTTTGGGACATGCCTGTATAGCACTTTTTTTTTAGTTACACTTTTATATTCATCCAAAATAGACCTACCAAACAGAAAACAAACATATCAGCAGCAAAAATGACCACAGCAACAAAAGATGCAACTTCTCAAAACACAGCAGGGGGTGTATACAGTACAATGCCTCAGTTACTTCACATTTTTGCATCACAACTGAATCTGTAAGAGTTCGTAGTCCCTGAGACAACAGATTTTCTCCACCTACTCACTCGATATTATCATTCTGTCCTCATAGGTGTTCAGCTGAAACAAGAGACGAGAAATAAAACTCCATCTTCAAAGAAACCCGTGTCTGTGGAGGCCATCAGGCGAAGTGTACGTGACTCTCTGAAAGAAATCCTTATACAGAGGTAAGTATTCAGCGAGTTAAAGTAATTAATGCTTGTGCGAGTACTCAGATTTACAAACAGTTACACAAGGGCACCAAACGTGATGATTTTCGCATTTTAGGTTGAAGGAGTCGGATTTGAACGTCTCGGTGGAGAGGGCGTCTGAAGTTGCCAAGAAGACTGAGCGAGAGCTTTTTCACTTGTATAAAGACACTGACAACAAATATAAGAACAAGTACAGAAGCTTAATGTTTAACCTCAAAGACACTAAAAATAATGTAAGTACCATTTCAGACCAGACATGATCCAAATGTAAAGATTGTTGCTGCAATATAAAGTTTCATTTGCGTTATTTTTTACTTACATTTATAGGTCCTCTTTAAGAGGGTTCTCAAAGGGGAGATTTCTCCAGGTAACCTAATTCGAATGAGTCCTGAGGAACTGGCCTCGAAGGAGTTGGCTGCTTGGCGACAAAGAGAGAACAGACATGTAAGTAATGCTAAAGCCTTTGCCGCAGCTTCTTATACATTTTATTTCATGAATTCACCTGATATGAAAGTTCAGCATTGACATTTTGCTGTTTTAATGAAGCCCTTTCAAGTGTGTTTTTTTATTTTAAATACAAAACTATCAGCAACCATCTAAAAAAGTAATTAATTCCCCATTTACCAGACAATCGAGATGATTGAAAAAGAGCAAAGGGAGGCAGAGAGACGACCGATCACCAAGATCACACACAAAGGCGAAATTGAAATTGAAAGCCAGGAACCAGTCAAAGCACCAGAGCCTGTAGAAGTAAGTATCTGATCAAATATTACTCTGCTTTATGTAGCAAGTACAACACAGTGACATCTACATGAACTACTTTATTTCCTCACTTTTCAGCTTGAGCCTCCTCCCAAAGTGACAGAGGTCTCAGCAGAGCCTCCCAAAACCCCAGAGAGCAAAACAGAGAATACTAAGACGGAGAAAGACACCACCAGCCAACACAAGTCTCACCTGTTTGACCTACACTGCAAGATTTGCACAGGTAAGCCCTGATATGAGCAAAAAAAAAAAAAAATGGTATCAATCATTAAATGCTGTCTTTAGCTAACTATTTTTTTCAGTATGTCACCGTCTTTAGTTGCTAACTTGTTGCTTTTTGTTTTATTTTCTTGCACAAGGTCGTATGGCTCCACCTGTGGAGGAGGCTCCTACTAAAGTGGTCAAAGTTGCTACTACAGTGGTTCGGAGGCAGTCGACAAAAACGGAAGAGACAAAGAGCAAAACCCCGCCTGCACTCGACGATGACCTCCACCTCACAGTTTTAGAGGAAAGCTTTCGAAATGCTCAGTCAAGCTATGAAGGAAGGTAAGCAGTTGTTTCTGACACTGTATTTGCCTCTGGTGTGCAACTTTGTTTCTGCGCGCTCGCTTCACCGCTGCCGTGTTTGCCACAGATCGGATCATACAGCTGGGAGAGATGAAGAAACTACTTTCCTTTCCAACCTCAAGTCCCTGTGGCGAGGATTCATTCACATGCACTCTGTGGCAAAACTTGTGACAAAAGCTTTTCCTGTCTCAGGCATTTTGGACCACCTGACAGAGGTAAGGTGGACACAGAAGAATGTACTTAGATTTTGAAAAGCTGTTATTAAGCATTGTAGACAGTAAATACTGGCAGTAATGTGCTGCTTCCACATACGCATTCAAGTAGATGAGTGAGAGCTAGATTTGCAGCCACTGCAGCCTCCCACTGAACTCAACAGGCACAAAAAGCTTCACCACAAGGGAAAGTTGAAAAAGGCTCAACTTTGTACAAATATCCTCTGGCGCATTTTGAACAGCCAGCTGCAGTGAACAATGCCGAGAACACTTTCAGCACATACACAGGACCAAAATGTCAATCACGTTTGGGAGCTACGGCGCCATTGTGGTTTTAAAACAACTGCAACAAGTACCATAAGGTAAAAAAAATAAAAAAGTCTAAACAATGCTAACTTTTATTGTTGCACAGTTTGTCAAAGAACAAACTGTCTAAAAGGAAATGAAAACATTCTTGTTGGATTAGAGTAGAGCAGAGAATTCTAAGTTACAACCCACCCCCAGAACAGTAAATTCATGTGAGGTCTGATACTGCCAACTACTTTGTAAGTGTGAACACTCCATAAGGTTTGGTCTTTTTTTCTTCTTCCTTCCCATTAGGACCTTCCAGACAGCATTCAAGTTGGTGGGAGGATAAGTCCGCAGACAGTCTGGGACTACTTGGAGAAGATTCGGGCAACTGGAACAAAAGTGAGTTTTGGCAGCTTTTCTTCTTTGAGAATTAAACAGCCTTAAGTAACATTCAGTTAATAAATACAGTCATCCACAACTACATATGGTTTTCTTCCTGTGGACAAGAACAAAGCTGCAAGGCATTATTCTTGCGATGGCGTAGCTTGAACTGAATACCAGACAGTTAACGTCACAAGATGCATTGCAGAGCCCTGGTCAAAACTTTCTGTACATTAATTGTAGACTGTACTGACACATACTTTTCTTTTTACAAAAGGAGGTGTGCTTGATTCGCTTTGCCCCGGAGACGGAGGAAGATGAGATCTCCTATACCCTTCTGTATGCCTACTTCAGCAGTCGTAGACGTTTTGGGGTGGTGTCCAACAACCTGAAACAAGTGAAGGACATGTATCTCATTCCTTTGGGCGCCACAGAAAAAGTTCCGCATCAGCTTGTTCCCTTCGATGGGCCAGGTAACCCTGAACTCTAGACCTTGGATAAATATTTTCTCAGTGAATTACACAAACATTGCTGATCTGTCAAACTTAATTAATCTTCTAATTTGATAGGTTTGGAAAACAACCGTGCCAACCTTCTCCTCGGGCTCATTATTCGCCAGAGACCGAAAAGGGATTTTCTTCCTGTGGACATGAACGAATCCGCAAGGATTATTCCTGAAATCAAGCCCATCACCATTTCCGCGAAAGAAACAAGAGCAACGGAGGAGGATGAGAAATTCTTCCTATCTTCCTTGACTGCAGCACATAAAAAAGAAAAGGACAAACCACTTGACACTACTGAAGATGTTAATGAGCCAATTGCAGAATCTTTTGAAGAACCATCTGTACCAGAGGAGACCAACAATCAGGAAACACAAAAACCACTACGCTTTCTCCCAGGTGTGTTAGTGGGCTGGGGGGGAGAATTACCACCTCTGCCAGATGTTGGAGGTAAACCTGCTACAACAGCACATGACACCCAGAAGACCCAGCCTGCTCCGAAAGCAGAGGCAACAACTGCGAACTCAAAAAGTCCAACAGCCGCTGCGCCCCGAGAACGCTTTGTCATTAAGAAGAAAGAAGCTAAACCTGTTAAAGCTGAACCGGAGCTACCCAGCCCAGCTGATACATCTGCTGCTAGCAGCTCATCGGGAAAAGATGCTGCAGTAGTTAGCCATAGTGCATCAGTTTCACTGAGAGATAAGCCTCCAGATGTATCGACTGAAGCATTCCTGGCAAGCTTGTCAACAGCTCCAAGAGGGACTGAAACTAGCAGTGCTGTCTCGACAAACAAAGGCAATGCTGGCCTTTTGTCTGAAACTGAAAAAGGAACAACTGAAGGGAATTCTCTGTCGCAGTCAAAATCCCAGGCTGCTTCAGATCACACAAATAGCTCAAAACCTCCTTTAAGTGGAATATTGAAAAAATCTTCAGCATATTCCACAGTGAATGAAGACAAAACAATGGTGCTACAAAAGGATAAAGCCAGCCTCCCAGATCCTTCAAGTCCTAAACCTGTTCCCATTTTGAGCAGCACTAGACATGATCTAGTTGTACCATTTCACCAAGGGTATTTACAGCTTTCTCAGGCCAAGCACAAGCCTGAAGGACAAAACCAAACTGCCGTTCAATCACTTTCCGATAAAAAGGATGAACCTGGCGTGGCCCAGGCTGGTGCTGTCAAAACTCAGACGCCGTGTCCTCCTACTGTTCAAGGACCTCAAGCAGCATGTAACACGGAAGCCTCTGAGTCCCAGCACGACTCGGTAATGGCACCAGTTCTCCCAGTATACAACAGTGCAGCACCTTTGCCCTCGCAGCAGCAACAGCCTCAGGTACCTGGCAGCTATGACTACCCAGTCGCCCCTCCTAGCAACACCTTTTCCAGCCCACAAATCCAGGATCAGAATCATAGTATGCAGTGGGCTCAATCACAGTATCCCGAGAGTTGCTCAGACCCATCTGGCCGACCCCCATCCCTGGCCAAAGACCAGAAGCGTCCAGAGGAGCGATGCAGCGAACCCTGGGAGAAGGCGCGAAGTACCGAAGATAAAGATCACCACGGGAGGCACAGCTACCACAGGGACTCACATCACGGGAAAAAGAGCCGACACCACGACCGGGAGCGGGAGAAAAAGCACGATCGCAGCCACGACGACAAGTACAGGGAGAAGAGCAGGCACCACGGACACTCGGACGATCGCTACGGTGAGAAGAGGAAAGAGAGGCACCACAGTGATGACTACAGCAGCCGTCACAAGGATAAACACAGACACAGACGGGACTCTGATTATGAGAACGGACGGAGAAGTTCAAAAGACAGTTATTCATAATTATATTGCGGTTCTATTTTCGTTAAAGCCCTGCCAGTGAGTGCTGGGGGGGAGGGTTCTGAGAAGGACGGAAGATTTTCAGCTTGTGGATCACGTGGCTGGTAAAAAAAAAACAAAACACTTTGGTTATATTGGCAGCTGGTGGAGTTATTTGTTATTTTATATACCAGTCTGCATCTGTATGTCTTTTATAGAAGTTCCGGTTAATGGTATCGACAGTACGGCCAAGATGTGATATCATTTCAGTTGGATTATAAATATGATTATAGATATGTTCTATTCAAGACCAAGAAAAAAGTCAATATTGGAACATTTTCAACTTTTTAAACCTTTTATTGTATATATCTCGTTCATATTGAGCTGCTGTACTGACCACAAATCATCAGTTAACATTGTCGCTGTCAAAGGTAACTACAACACAGGTGTGGACCATTTTTTATTTTTTGGAAAGATTTAAGTACAATGTTTGGCCTGAATGTAACACAGAAGATATTTAACTGAGGACAGAGATCTAATCAGCAAATTTGTGTCCTTTTTTTCAATTTAATTTCTTTTTAATTGCTTAAATATTTTATATACTTACTTTCTATTGAGAAAGTATGTACATTTTGGCTTGGAATATACATTAGAGATGAAGTGTGCCTTTGCACTGTGTGTTTATGTACAGTTCGTAATAAAGCTAATCCTTTTTTTTTTTATTGTTGATTATAAAAAAAAGTTTCATGTTTCTTTGTAATTTTGTTAAAGGTAAAACCACCAACATACTAGTACTGTTGAATAACTTAGACGATTAAGTTGTTATCAGAAGTGAGACTTAGATGTGAATGTATGTCAGATGTTTTCGAAGTTTGCCTTTTCACATTCATGAGGATTATTTTTATCCAATTTAGTTTTGCTACATGCACCTGAGTCAGAATTAGAAAAAAAAAAGCTATGATCTTAAAAAAAAAGTGTAATGGAAACAAATTGTTAAAAAAAGGAATCTTAATACTGTCAATCACTACACAAATGCCCCTACACTAGTTTTGTAGTCAAACATCATAAATCACAACTAATATTAACTTTGAGGTCATGTCACAAGGGGAATGTCTAGCTTTTGGAAAGGCCAGAGGTCACAGTTTCCCTATCATCCATCGCCCTTGTGAATATTAAAACCCTCGCTGTTTTCAAAAAACTGCACTGGCTTTGTATCGCCGAACAAAAAAACATTTCTAAGACTTCCTTCAAAGCTCTTTGAAAACAATCTGGAGGTCACGACTGACACATTTCTATATAATTCAAACCCTCCAAAGTAAAACTGCCCCCCATAGTTTAAGGCTACGTATCGCTCAAATGGATCCGCGTCTTCAAAAAGGATCCTCTTACTGTTCAGGAATGCCTGAACCACTGTGCTGTTTAAAGAGATGGAGACATTATGCCACTTGTTGCAGCAGAGAGTGAGATTCCTCACAGTGAAAGGAAGAGAGAGTCTTTCTCCAAGGTTGACTGCAATTTTAAGATGGCCTCTCTCGAGTCCCACTGCGAGGTAGTCGTCGTCTTCGTGTTCGGCTTTTCCCATCCACATGATCAGACTGTCATTTGAGCTTGTGCGGAAACTGAATGAAACCTGTGCGTATTTTAAATTCCTCGAGTTGTACCTCGGGTCCGAGTATTTAACATAAGAGTTTCCAACAAACCTCAAGGTGTCTGTGGATATTTCTGTGTCACAGTACGTCCCTCCCCATCCTAAGGGGCATATGCAGCGGTATGAGGTGACAGCAGACGGAGTGCATAGAGAACCGCGCTTGCAGTTGTTATTCACACAGTTTACGGACTGGTTACATGCAGGGCCGGTCCATAACGGTGGGCATATACATGTAAATGAGTCACTTCCCGTTGGCCTGCAGCGACCTCCGTTCTGGCAGACCTTGTACCCGCATGCGGTGCCATCCCAGTCCCCTACGTTAGCTCCGCTTACAGCTCCCATCTCTGTCAGCTCTAACTCTTCACCATTCATTATGAGTTCTCTGAGGCCACCGGTGAAGCTCATCGGCTCCCTTTCGGTTGCATCTGTGGAGACGGAGCTCAGGGTGGACACACCGCCAACGAAGACGTCTGTAGCCACGTCAAGGGTGGTCATCCCTTCGGTGGCGTTCTCTCTGACCTCCTCGTTATCCAGACTCAGGAAACCTTGGTGACCGATTCGACCAGCCTTCACAGTGTGCCAAGTGCTGCCGCGCAAGTTCACTTTCTCAGAAGACTGCAGGACGTGGGTGCCGTCCCCGAGATTGTAACGCAACTGAACAAACCCAGATGTCAAGGAGAGGCAGAAGAAATCTCCTGTAGGAAGAGTATAAGGTATTTTTTTTATAAAAGGCCCCTTTCATCTGCGTATTGTATAGTGGAGAATAGTTCCAACATCACCTACTCACAGCCTCTGATGATTAACTACAAGGACATTACTGTTGAGTTTTTTTTTAAATGCAATGGTTACAACAAAAACTACATTCTAAACCTCTTGCACATATACCCACAAAAAAAAAGACTACATTTTCTGCATGCCTGAGTGCAACAAGGTCCTCCTGTGATGCAGTTCAGCTAAAGAACCATTTCATCTCTGAGCCTCTCAGAGCAGCGTGGATTGCTATTTTATGTCCTAAAATCAATTAAAACATTTGGTGACTCATAGAATGACGAACACAAAAACATATTTTTTGTGTGATGAGTACTACCCACAATAATTTATTTTAGTGTCACAACTTGGACTAATGTTGCAGTTGCACAGCAGTCTTTGCAGTAAACAAAGTTGGTGATGTGATACTTTTCATTAGAATATTTGTGCTCATATTGCATTAATCATGTTTGCCAGTGAGGTCAACACAGGTACTAATTAGAAAATTCTTAAAAGACCTGTTAGTATCAGTGCAGAATATGTTACTAACAAGCTCTTTAAGTTGCCCTTAGCAAGAAATCGTTCAAGAATAACTCATGCACTGAATTAAGTGCTGCAAGACAGCATGATTATAGGTAAGTACATATATAGATTTAAGTGCTAGGTAAGTATAGAGGTCTACTTGCCAAGCAACTTTAGGTGTGTTTAACGTGTACCATGCTGGCAGGGCAGTGAATAATAATTTCAAATATGGAAAATCTGCCCAGTGCACTTTAAATTGAACATTTTGTTTTTTAAAATAAAGCAAAGGACCTAACATGGAGTCCTCACCGGCTCTGGCACTGAGATGCTGCGCAGTGTAGACGAGGATGCCATCAGGTGATAAAGGCTGGAACTGCAGCTGCAAAACCGTCCTGTGTCGAACGCTCATAGGTGCGAATGACATCCATGAAGACTGATTGGCGCTGAAGAACGGATCGCTGATGGCCACAGCTGAATCAGAGAAAAAAACAGCGATAAATAATTGAACAGCTAAGGCATTTTTCTTAATGGAAAAAGTAAAATATATACGGTGTATCTATACAGATATAGTTTGGGTTCAAGGGTTCAGCGATGCAACCTTTCTCGCAGTAGACTCCTGCAGTCCCCAGGGGGCACTGGCAGGTATATCCGTCGGGCAGGGGGATGCAGGTGGAGCCGTGGGTGCACAGAGGAGGGGGCCTGTGCTCGACATCACACACAGACACAGTCTCCGAACAGAGCGCTCCCTTCCATCCAAATGGGCACTGGCAACTGCAGACGGACACAGTCAGACACTGTGTAAAGCTTGTAAACGCTGTCATTTCCTTTTTTCGCTACACTCGCACTGTGTAACTGATTTTCTGTTGATGTCTAGTCACGATACATACAGAAATACACGTGTGCCGCAGAGCTGTCTGGTGCATTCTGCTCACCAGCAAGGCCTTACATGTGTTATTCATGAATGGAATCAATATGAATATGAACATGTATAGCTTTATTTTTCACGTACTACACAGATGAGCCGGAGTCCATGCATGTCCCTCCGTTCTTGCATTGAACATAAACACAGGGAGAGACTCCACATTGACCCACGCTGCGTCCGAAGACCGGACGACCCGCTGGCTGTCCCAGCGCTTGGAACTTTCTGTCTCTTCTTGTGCGAAACTCCACATCAAAAATGCACCCTTTGAAAAAGAACAAACACACCGACGTATAAGCTAACATCTTTTATATCTCCGGTAGGGAATATCAATATGAAACATACCGTTCTATATTGCCCTGTGTGAAGATGAAAGATGTGGATACTAAAATCTGAATATGATTTAGATTGTGTTTCTAACTCAGTAAGACCAATACAAAGGAAAAAAATCCCCTCTCAGAATGTGTGCAATACTTGAAATGAATTTCTTTGATGGTTGTTTATTTCATCATGGGATAACACAGGGTTTCATATCTGGCAACACAAACTTAAATCCGGCAATTTTGACGAGATGTTAACTCTCGAATTTGATGGAATTAAATCTCTACAGTCTTTATATTTCACATCAAAGATGCTTGAGGTTCTAAATCCAAAATCCCTCCCCCCACTGTCATCACGCATCTCCCTCATCATATTTGCTTTTTGCTTTCATAATTCAATTTTATCAAGACAATATTTGCTTTGGCCTGTACCTGCAGAGCACAGGGCCTTCTATAAATACTAGGCCTGAGCACAACCCTCGATGCACATGCACTCCTTTCTCTCTGCTGCATTACTCATTGGCATAAACAGGATGCAGGGGAAATGTCATGCTCATTCATGAATATTCATGGCATGATGCTGTCTACTTGGTAGACTCAAGTGATGGCTGTGTTGCTGCAAACACAGGCCGTTGAAAAGTGAAGCAGATTTAAAAGGACGATAAGAAAATGTGGTTATTTTTGTTTTAGCTGCGCGCACATCACAACTTGTCAGGGAGCCGAGAAACCCGAGGAACTTAATGTAGCAATTATGCCTGTGAACTAAAACTTAAAGTGACGTGCAGTAAAGTTGATATCGCAGAGAATGTTTTCTCACAAAACTATTTAGAAATAACATTTATAATCTTTGAATATCCAAAAAATGAATGAGGCTCGAAAGGAAATTAGCCTTAAGATCTTTCAGCAAGTCTGATAAAAAAACATATCTGCATCAAAGCTGTATCTGAGTTTTAAACCTCGATAAACACAAACTTCCTAATTTTCGGTTATTTGATGAACAACTTAAATTGAGTACCAGATTTTTCCTCCCCTAGCAGCCACACTGCCTCCTCTTCCACCTTTCCACAGGGGAGTGTGGATCTGTTGATAACTGGGAGTGAAGTGCATTATCAGTGTGTTCACTGCCAGCCATCATGATTAGGGCTCAAGGAAGGTCACACAGATCTGATTAGACACTCATGAGTTCTCATTACATCCTGAGTAGAAAGGTTATGGTTCTACCAGCGTCGCCCCGGCTCAGGTAGTGCTTACCAATACAGGGCGCTGTGACAGTCTGATACAGCGCGGCCAAGCTAATGCTTTACCACAGCTGATTTGATTTTTCAGGGTATATTTGGTGAGCAGAAAAATGAATTATATGATGATAAACAAGCAAACACACAAAATTGCTCCAGTCCTTAAAAATAAAAAGCTTTTGTTCAGCCCAAATGGATCTGCCATGACGTTTTATAATAACAAGCTTCACTGCTGTAGTGCAAAGACTGCTGAATATGGTTATGATGATATTCATAGCTGTTGTCATCATTATGGTTATGGCAATTTTGCTCCGCAGCTCCGCACATTAGCAGGCACAATGAATGCTCTCCAGAATGCATTCCTACACGGGGGTCACCTGAGAGAAAGCATAAATGATGTTGATGATGACAAAGATTATTTGGATAGCGAGCCTTGTTCAAGTGACTTATCAGCAGTGGAATGGATTTACACACGACGCACTGTATGGGGTGTGAAGCGATTACAGGGTGCAGATACAATCAACCTCAAAGCTCTGTTCTGGCCTCATACACGGCCCGAGTCTGTAACTCTCTTTTCATTACACACCTCTTCCTCTCTGCTTACAAAAAGACAGAGATCCGGGGGAGAAACTCCGAGCCCCAGCGCTCTAACTGCAGATAGCAGCGCCGGGTTTGTTATGAAGCCTCAGCAGTCTTACCCTGAAATCCATGACGGAACCTGGAGCCGAGTGGCAGCAGTTCAGGGGTGTACTCATTATATCCTCCTACAAAGAGCTGGTTGAAAACATTGAGGCCCGCCAGAGGGCCTGGAGACAGTCCGGTCCTGTTACGTTGTCCATCAACCTGAGAAAGACACAGCAAGATGTCAATACTAAGCAGGAGTCCTGCGTCTGTCGGCGTCACCGTGGGAGCATCAATTATTTAACAATCTGCCAAAGTTGACAACATGTGTGACCTTGAATTGATCACTGTGTTATTCAGTATGTGTTCACTTATTAGTAATAGCTACTAAATTCCATGTTTGGGCCTTAGAACGGACTTCTTCCAGGCATTGAGTCACCGGGGACCTTGACCTGTGCTGCGTTGATAGCACCCTGCAGGTTTTTTCAACCACACTTAGATGATGCCAACATCCTGTTCTACCTTATAGTCGGACCAAAAGGATCACCTGGTGCGAGAAACCTGCTGTGTTCTGAGGAACCTTTCACGTCGACATAACACCATATAGCAGTCTATAGCGTTTATGTGTATATGTGCACTGTATGTATGATGCATGAGTTTGTTCCATTTACAGTCAAGTGACAAATATAAGCAACAGCTGAATAAAAAAAATAGAAAGAAGGGTCACCGAATGGTTCGTTACAGCTACACCTCTCCTTCCCATACTTCCCCATTGCTCTATTATTAATTCAGGGCTTTAGTTTATCTTTAGATGTACTTTTTCTGCTGTTTTCACCATCTACAGCTGCAGCACTGGAGCTCATTCTATTGGAACTAGATGAAGTTGAGTCTGATCTAATCTAAGAAAATGAAATGAACTGTGACACTTCATCATAATTTATAACCAAACAATGAAGTAAAGTTCTCAGATTGTTTCATGTGAAAGATTTTGAGAAGCCTAAAGGCATAGAAGCATTCAGCAATTCACACGAAAAAGGCTAAATGCAGAAAGAATAACTTTATTAGATATACTTTTGTATAAATGACATAATCGTTTTAATTATCTACTGGCCCCCTCAAACTTACCTTTACCCTTGAATGGTCCCCCAGGCTGGGAAACGCTGAATTAGCAACTAAGCAGTTCTGACAGCTCGTGGCAGTCCTATACCTTACTGCTTAGCTGACTTTAAACTGTCACCCACTCGTGTCTGTGAACAATGTATAGGTAGGGACAGTTGCTGCAGTCATCTGAAAAAAACATTACCTTCAGCCATCCTGTTTTCTTGGATCTTCCAAACGTGACAGTGTGGATGTTGATCTGGTGGTTTAGTCGATCACTAACTATGGTTGCTATCCCCGATCCCAGGTTGAATTTATGTACAACTCTTCCACTTCGTAGTCCCAAAACCAGGAAGTCATCGCCGTCATTTCCTGCAAAGTATACAAAATGTTAGCACAGCAGACTCAAAAGATGTAATAAATAACATTTTGTTGCAAAATACTGAAATGCTGTGCTCTCAGTACTACATCTTTAACAAACATTGTGAATAAATAATAAATTTGTTTGGCTGCAGATGAATTTTAGATTACTTTGTGTTTCGTAATGTTATACGTTGCCTTCCTGCTCATTTAATTCTGTGTAACTTGATCATAGGCATCGAGTAATTCATTCTGCCACATTCTTCGCTGGTGGTAATCAAAGACTCTGCTTCGTTATAGCAATAATCATGTGAATTGTTCATATTTCATCTATTCTCATTTTGTGCCTTTTGAATTTGCGCCAGTCCTACGGTGCTGCTCATTCTTCTGACAAGTGCTTCATTATTCATATGGCTCTTGTTTTGTTTTGCCTCCACCTTGATGATTTGTATTCTCAAGAGAAAACAAGTGCAGGAGATCCACGAGATCTTTTATTTATTTATTTCTTTTTAAAACATTTCTTCGTCTCTTGATGAAATATGTTGGTGACAATGGCACAGCAGTTACCTGCTACTCAATCTGACCGCAAAGAAAGGAGCTCCTAATTTAACGTGACGGCTGCTGACAGCACCACGACGCTCGCCCACACCTCAAAGTCTGCTTAATGCAATTAACTTTTAAGACTTTTAAGATGCTTGGTTCATTTTATGGGAACAATGGCAACATGTTCCTTTTTGCAAGTCGGGAACAATAACAGTTTAGCGGGAAATCAACTAATTGCTGGACTGTGGGAAAACTCATTATTAATGTCTCAAAATCTGCCAAGAAAGAAAATCCTCAGGGAGACCTCTTGATTAGAGGATCTCAGAGGAGAGTAGAAATCCATTAGATAGCACATTACCATACACAGCAGGTGTAACAAAATGGCACTAGCATGTCTTTTAAGACCCTTAATGAAGTTTGACAACTAAAATCCAACTAAGGAGACGTCTCAAAATAGCTTTTGTCTTTTTAACTTGACCGCATCAATTAATTTAAATTGCTATGTGGGTGTCAGGACTGAGCTCACCTTGTCCTTTATGCCCAGCAAACAGCATCAGGTTGTCTTTGGCGGCAGATGAATTGTCTGCAAGCGTGAACTTCAGCTTGAACTCATAGAAGAAACCGAGGCTGGGGATGGAGGAGTAGGCCAGGAAGGAGGTGTAACCGAACTCATCACTTCCACTGAATCTGGCACGAGTTATATTGATGGCTGCAAAACAAAAAGATTCACAAAAAAAAGATCATATTTGTATGTACTGGCTGTGTCTTGTTTAAATGAAGAGGTCTGATTCATCATCTCCCCCTCCCCTACAGGTTACCAAAAGATGGCACTATTGCCCCACATTACAGAACAGGAGGCGGTGAGGTATTTTCTTTTCTGATGCTATTAGATGATGACCTGTTTTCAAATACTACCACCTCTTCAGTCCTATTCTATTTTCATTAGTAGCTATTTAGGAAGGATTCTGGCAGGCAAGCTTCACTTCGTACCCAATGTTCACAAGGGGAGCACAATAATCCCAACGATATTCAATTACAATCTCAAGTTTACTTATTCAGAATGCATGGTTGATTCAATAATGCTCTGTCTTGTTTTCCATCACAGCATACCCATCTACTTGATTTTACACAGGGGACTAAATGTAAATTTGCCCACGCTCATTGAAAATTACACGCCGCTATTTTTTTTTTCATCCCCCCCCCACCTCTTCACATCGACAAGGATTCAAACGCACAAACCGCTCCTCTTCACTGGAAACACCTTGAATATTCTTGTGCAGCCCCAGGCGATGGCTAAGAGGGGTTCAGAGCACCCCTCTGCGACTGCCCTCAGCTCTGTTTGGCTGCTAAATTATTAATAAAGCTGCAAATGCTTATGCTATCATCCCTAGTCTGCTGGAGCTGTATTTGCCTATTGCTTCATTGAATGGCCACAGTCTTCCAGCCACATCTTATTTTTAAACTGCGCTGTGTTTGATTTGATTTTGTACAAGATGATCTTTTTGCCCTGTAATAACAACCCAGATCTTCGTGCGTCTCCCTTCACTTGTTCAGACCGCAGACGCAGCATCATCACCCTTGAGCCTGCCGCACAAATTAAAGAGTATCAGACCTTTTCAAAATTGAGATATTTTTCATATATGGTTGATATTTTATCCTTGGGACTATATCATTTGATCAGAATTTCTGATTACTAGCTGATTAATTTTTTAAACTTTTTTTTCTCCTTTTTTTTCCCTTTTAATGTCTGTGGCATTGCTTTTGAAAAATATTTATTCTTCTACACAGAAACGATGTACATTTCACAAATTATGCTTATCTAATTAAAAACGAGACCACCTCTGCTTTAGGTTATGTTGTTCAGTTTTTTTTTGCCATAGAAGTGCCAGAAAGTTAAGACTCAACTTTTGGAGCCAGAGTTAATTGTGTTAGACTACATTAGGTTTCATTATTTGTTTTGTATATGGGAAGGTTACACAGGGAAAAACACCATTAAATAAACACCACTCCTGTTGATTTTGTGTACATGTCCCGGTATGCTCTGAAATAAAACCCATCTAGAGTTAATTCAGAGGACACTGAAAATTACTATGAGGCACCGTATTTCCAAGAGGTGTCTTTCCAAGAGGCAAGTGAAAAGGTTGATGTAACAATCAGTTACCTCTGAGTTTGCTAAACAAGACTGAGCAATCAAAATCACAAAGGCCAATAATGATTGTTGTAATCAATTACAGAGTGAGGCTTTCTGTTATTCATTCCTTATGATTAAAGACCCCCTCTTGTAGAAATCAAGTTCTTCTTTTTTTACCTTGTTAACATGTCCATATGGTGTTTTATGCAAGACAGAAGACACATCATGAGCAGGAGAAGCAGTCAACTGCATGACTAAGCATTTCTACCTTTGAAGTGCAGTGTACGGGTGACAGTCTCCGAAACACAGTTTTAGACTTCTGCGGAACAAATCTTGTCGACTTGCAGAATGAGGCTCTCTGTATCATTATTCTTCTTTAGAATCGGTGTCCAGTTGAACACCTACGGCTGAAATATTGCAACTTGCCACTGTGTAGCATAGATTGCTTTAACAGTGTCATAGGTAAGCTGGTGTGCTCGGCTGCAGCGAATGGGGAGAGGTGCATGAAGAGAGAGCTGAAGACTTCTTAGATGCATTTTCTAAAGGAAACAATGAAGGCAGAGACAACATCTATCTATGGTAGTTTAAGGCAAGAAGGCAATACATTACTTCCATGGCAAAACTCTAAATGTGTAACTCTGATAAACAAAACAAAATCAATAACCAGCAAGATACTCTAAGCTAGCAGTTACCAATAATATATCAAAGTTTGTTGGTTTACAGTTATGTTGCTTCACCAAGTTTCTGTGAGCTAACTCTCTAAATACTGTTGAGTGCTGGTGAATGTAACTAGTGGTTAAAGAATATCTTACTAACAAAGAAGCTTACCAAGCGGCTCCATGAAATGCATTTATCTATGGATTATAACGCCACACTCTGTCAAGTAACATTACATAGCATTTCTACTGTGCTGTGTATTTGTGTAATGTTGTGCAAGCCAACAGGAGCAGCAGAAAAAAAAAAAAAGACAGAGTGACATGCAGCCCAGGATTGTGAAATAGACTCTGACATAAAACTGCATGTATACGGTGTGCATCATAGCTACCCGAGAGGAGCTGGGAAAAACATCACTTCTCCTGAGTTATATACAGATCCTGTATACACTATGCGATTCGCTTTTTTTTTTATTTTTTATTTTCCAATCTCAGCACAAAGAAAGGTTAACAAAAACTTCACCAAATCAATATTAGGCGCTTGGTCTAGAATAAAGTTGCACAATGTACAATATACACACAGTGAAGCCCTCAAAAATGGGTTCTATTAAGTGCAAAAGTTTAGGCACCTATTGGCAAATTACATACCTTCTTGATCTTTGAAGTAAAAGAAGAAAACCAGCGTAGCCACTTTTCAAACATCAATGCACTGCTGTTTTTATTTCAAAAACTTAAAAAGTAAAAATGAATCGGGGCCTGTGTTGAAAAGTTTGGGCTCTCTTCTGCTTGTAGGGTCTCAAAACTTCATTAACTTGTTCTTGGGTCTCGTAAGGCAGGTGAAGAATTCATAATTGTCAGCAAATGACAACTCCAGAGCTGCTAAATTCTCTAACTCTTCCAACCGTGTGGTAACGCTCAACAACCATGGGCTCCTCCAAGCAACTGACTTAAGATCTGAAAATGAAGCTAATTGATGCTTACAAAGCAGAGGGAGGCTATAAAAAGATATCAAAGCGCTTCCAGCTTGCAATTTTCACTGTCTGAAATGTCATTAAGAAATGACAGTTAAGGGAAGCTGTGGAAGTCAAGACAAGATCTTGGAAGAGCAAGAAAACTTTCAGATAAAACTGCACATCTGCAGGGCAGAAAGAAAAAGCAAAAACCCCCACATGACTGCAGCAGATCGACAGGAAGGTTTATAGCTGACGCTGTGCAGCACAAACGGAGGTCGACGAGAGTCGTTGGAAGGAAACGTCACCCGAAACGTCCCCGCAAAAGTCAGTTTCTAAAGCATGCAAAGCAACATCTGGGTAAAACAGAGCGGTTTTGTTCTGTGGAAAGATGAAGTGAAAATTGAGCAATCTGGCCACAATCACCAAAGATATGTTGGAAGAAAAAGGAGCGGCGTTTGATGAAAATAACACCTTGCCTGCTTTGCTTAGACAGAGGGAAGAAAAGATTCCCCTGGATAACAGCTAATTTTCAAGAAAGACGCTTGGTCCTACAACAGGACAACAATCCAAAGTCGACCTCAGAATCCACCATCATCAGGCTGAAGCTCCTAGATTGGCTCTCCCCTGACTCACTGACAATGTGTAGGTAGATTTTTAAGCATGCTATGCGTGCAAGACAGTTTAAAATGTCTTCGAACTGGAGGTGACCTGCAAGAAAGAGTTTCCTAAATCAAGAATAGAAAGACTCTTAGCTGACTAAAAGTAACAGGGCATTAACATTTGATGAAAGGCTCAGTTCTTTAATGTCTGTTTGTGTCAGACTTCAAAATGCAATTTGACAAGGGGTGTCCATAATTTTGCATGCAATTACAAAATGTAATTCACAAAAACAAAAAAAAAGACAGTGTCACATAACTGTATATATACAGGCTGTTGTTGGTGTGTTTATTGTGGTGATTGTGTTAAATCAGAGTTTGTTTGGAGTGGAAGTTTTCTGTTGCTTTGTGCACTCTGAAAACATTTGAAATTAAAATGTAATCTCCAAACAAGACTAATATTTAAGACAGACAACATGACTGGAAGTGGGAAAAATCTGTTGTATATTTCAAATGCAGTACATTGTTTATTTCTAATAATTCTTGGAATGAATCTTTAACAGGAGGTATGACCAACTTGTGTACAAAGGTAGGACATTAATAATTCTGAGTGAAGTCATCTTAAATATCCATGAATGTTTCATGAACTCGACTCTTGAGGCATTCCAGAATCACTTCCTAGTCTTCCCTTTCCTCCATTTCCTGCTCGTTCACAGACCACCTTATCTATTAAAGTGCACACGGGAACTCACAACTGAAGATATTACATTTAGAAAAAAAACAACATATTGCTGTTTCACGAGTCCTGGTAGACAAATAACTTCAACATTTTTCTCAAATAGACAGAAAAAACAGACAACCAGGCTGCTATTACTGTTTGTGTTTTGCTAAGGGCACCATGTAAGGAAAAGTGCCACGAGTATAGAGTACAAAAAAAAAAGAATCCCCAGGAGGCAGGGGGACCTTAGGAGTGATCAGTTTTGACTCTGATCTTATCTGATGTTATTAGGATTCAAATTCAAATGTCAGCCATTGACTTAGTGTGAAACTGGAAGGTTAGATTTCTCTGTCTGGCGTGTGGGTGCTGAGATTCTGACAGGAAGCTGTGGCATGACTGAGCAACGTATATGCCAAGCACCCTGCTGCTACTACAGTCAGCTTATTCAAGCAAAACCTTTTGTTTCCGAGAACCCCGTCCTGTGAAGCTCTTTTCTTTTGTGGCGTTACTGTTTGGAAAATAAACACGTAAATTGACACACGGAGCATTATGGAGTAGAAAGTTACCATTTGTTATCATTTCTGGGCCATTCTGTAGCCATTGAGTTATACAGTAAGTCAAACTTAGTATTTTTTTTTTTTGCAGTGAGTTTGTCTGCACAGCTGCTTTGAGCACATGGGAAAAGGCTTGTTAAGCACTGCCATATTTACAGCCTTAGTTTAACATGTTAGCATACTAACATTTGCACATTATATAGTGGTATATAGGGGTATATGGTGCAAAATCCATCCATCCATTATCTGTACACCGCTTAATCCTCACTAGGGTCTCAGGGGGGCTGGAGTCTATCCCAGCCGACTTAGGGTGAAGGCAGGGGACACCCTGGACAGGTCACCAGTCTATCACAGGGCTACACTTAAAGACAGACAACCAAGCACACTCACATTCACACCTACGGACAATTTAGAATCACCAATTAACCTCAACATGTTTTTGGACTGTGGGAGGAAGCCGGAGAACCCGGAGAGAACCCACACTGCACGAGGAGAACATGCAAACTCCACGCAGAAAGATTCCGGTGCCCCCACCGGGACGCGAACCGGCGACCTTCTTGCTGCGAGGCAACAGTGCTAAGCAACTGCGCCACCTTGCAGCCCTGGTGCAAAATCAAATACTGGAAAATTAAAAATCTTGTCAATATATGATTAATATTTGTAAAAATAAGAATAATAATAATGCAAAAGGCAAATTTAATTGTCTTGGTGCAGGTAGAGAGGATGACAAACACCTGCTTTTGTGTTTCCAAAAAGCAGCACAGATCCAGTCACTGATATGCCTCTTTGGTGTCGTATATATTTCATGCTATTGTGTCATACAGTTCCTTATATTGAAACTGAGAAGTGACAGTGAGCCATCTTATTAACATCTGTGATAACATCTTGTTAAGGTACAGTAGAAGCTTGACATATTTAGAAAAAAACACCTTTCAGTCCTACATCCTGAATTAAAGTCGCTGGGTAATACGATCTTACAAACTTGCAATAGTCTTTTTAGAATACTGAGCAAAGCAGCCATGAGGTTTTCTTTTTTTTTTTTTTTGCCTTGATTATCTGCCTCCATTGCTGCAGGAAGACGTTTCTGCCACTTCAGCAGAATTCAGTTTCATTAATCCCTTTATTTAACGACAGACTCTGATTCCAACAAGAGCTCAAGGCTCTCGCTCACCAACTGTTTGCAGATCAGCGTCTTAATAAAGCTGCCAAATCTACACCGCATTGTTCCGCGTGAAGCTGCTCTCTGTAACACTTACGCCGGTCGCACAGCAGACCCTGTCTTCCGTAGGGGCAGAGACAAACTGCTTCCAGAGGCGACTTTGGGATGCAGGTGGCTCCGTGACTGCAGGGGTTGCGCTCGCAGGCGGTGAGCTGGCAAAGTCGGCCCGTGTAAAGCGGAGGGCAATCGCAGAACCAGTCCTCGGCATCGCTAGATGTGTGCAGAGACAAGATAAAGGTCAAAGGTGAGAACGGATCATGACATGTCACGGCTTGCCACACTTGCACAGTGGCTTACAGAACACACAGGGAGAGGAGCGAGGATGAAACAACCCATCCTGAAATGTAAGAGAGCGAATGTGTCCAGCCTGATGCAATACCTGTGATATATGAGATCTGCTGAAACACAATTTGAGTGACTGTACAGATAGCGGTGGAGAAAAATATGAATCCTAGTGTGGATGTATTCATCTTAGTAGCTGCAGCAGATATAACTTCACATGTCTTTTCTTTTCTTTTTTTGTAAAAGTAAACATACGCAGCATGAAAAACAACAGTCGAAAGCTGATCATTAGTGGCATGTCAGGAAACTTATAACCAGAATTTGTACACAATTTTCTATGTCTTATTTCCTCGATTTCCACTCGTGCGCTTCCTCTTTTGGCAAGAAAGGGAGGTTGATCTAGCATGCAAAGTGATATCCAGACAGGGACTTTATAAAATGTTCCTAAGATGTGCACAGCTCTGAAAGGTATATCAGATAGGAGGAAGTATTGGTGGGGTTTCAAATCTATAAATTAATAATGTGTTTGGAGCAGCAGCACTGCAAAATGTATTTTGCTTCTTGAGAAAATGGCTTCTAGAAATGAAATATTTACATTCTGTCACCAAAGTCGAGCCTTGTTAGATGCAATTGTAATAAAACACAAAAGGACGCCGTATTATGCAGAAAGTATACGATTATTAACAGGCTGCTTGATTTTAAAGCACGGCGATGTACGGCAGGCAGAACACTGTCGCCGCCAATCGTGGCCATTATTTTTAAAATAACAGTCAGAGATGGAAAATGTCATGTAGTGAACAGAACAGGCATTGTTATTTTTTATAGTCTTTGACAACCTGCAAGAGGAAGAAACAAATATTTAATGGCACTGCACCTCCTGGTGTAGACGTGTTGATTCGCTGCTTTGAGTGCTGCTAATTTGTCCCTTGCACTGTCAGTTGGTGTTTGTGTTTAAATGTTGGTGACACACAAATTGCGTGGGTTTTTTCCCTCCAGAAGCTCCGGTTTCCTCCCACAATCACAACACACACACACAAGCTACCTGAAATCACTCATTGGTGGTTCATGTTTGTCACTGGGATAGGCCGGGACTCAGCACTCCTCCGACTCTTTTGAGATATTATTTATTGCATCCCAAAATGTAAACATGACTGTAGATTACTTTAAAAAGTTGCCGAATATCTGCTGGTAAATTAGACCGTGTTTACAAATGCTGAGTTTACTGACAAAGTAAATTTGCCTCTATGTGGACAAGTTTCAGCAAACGGATTTTGTGGTTTAGCTGAGGATGTGTTTATTTATTTATGTCTTTTTTTTAATTTTTTTTTTTACATAAAACAACATTGACCACAAAACAATCCACTGCCTTCACTGGGTAAACAACAATTCTTTTGCACTGAAAGCAGCATACAATTAACAGTACAGAGAGAGAATCAGTTGTGCGTGAAGTTTTTCGCCTGACATTGCTTTGCCTTTTCAGGAGGAAAAAAAAAATATTTTCGCCTCCTCGAGGAACAATTTCGATCCTCGAAAAAAGCATTAATGAAACAATAAAGCGGCCTATAAAGGCACGTGCAATTTAAGGGAAGATAAACCATTAAAAATGAATTGTTAAATGACTTGTGTATAAGAAATAAAAACAGGCAGAAGAGATATTTGTGGCTCCAAAAAAAGGTAAAAGTGTAGATGGAGCAAAGGGGGAAGAATACGGTGGAAAACACTTGAGTTTTAATTGGTCTAATCAAAAACTTGATGTGTGGGGTGACAAAAGGTTAGTCTAATTTGCCCCAGGCTATCACTTTGATTACGAAATTGTAGTAATGTTTGCAGACTAATCTGAATATGTTAATTACAAATGCATAAAGTTGGTAACCGCCATATCTCACGCCATTCAAAACGGCACCACTACAGCACACACACACACACACACACACACACACACACACACACACGCTGGATGAATTATTAAAGAAGACATACATTTTTAATCTAATAAGTACCAGATAAAATGATGAATAATTGACCGGTTAGCTTATGATATCCCTGTCAGCTAGAACAATAAGCTCTGCAGCCACATGCATTTCTTAGATTTCAGTCCTTGTAAGTTATTTACAGAGCACTTCTTTTCAAGTGCTTGTTGGTATGCAAATACACTGCTACAGTACGCCACTGATGAGGCTCCACTGCCATGAAGTCTTCAGTTCTCGGGATGAAAGCGTTTAGCCCACTTCATCCTTTGTTAAAATTAAAAGGACCACTGGGTTTAGCAGATATTATTTATAGAGAACTGCTTTGGTACTGAAACGCCATTTGCTTTCCAGCACCGCAAAGAGCCAATTGGACACCACTGTACTACAGACACTACGACTCTTAGTGGGTGGGAGGGAGAATCATTTGAAAGACAACTTGTCCCTCACCCATTTATTTGTAATTTGAATTTTATTATGAACAAAAGGGATGAAGTGGAATTTACACACGGCATTCACCTGACGTACTCGGGCTCCTGTTTGAGCAGACGGCTGTTCGATATTTCCATGACCTCTCCCAGGCACCCTTGCAAACATTTCCTTGGCGGTGAAGAAGGGTGATGTCTGTTAAGTCTCCATCACAGAGTCTTTTGAAACACACTGCCATAGAAACGCATACAAAGATGATGCTTGAAATAAAACCCCTTATAGGAAGGAGTTATAAAGCAGCGAGGGAACTTTTCTCAAGGGATCAGACAACATTTCTACAGTCCAACCCGGAACACAGTGCACTCTGCAGAAAGCTGTGCTTTTCTGTAACACTTTTTAAAGTATATTCGCATGTTTAAACTCCACACTTTTCAAATATGCTGGTGTATTTATTCAAGTTCTAAACTCCTGATACACTGACTGCAAAGGAAACAGTCTTAGAATACCTGAGAACATTGTCCTTTAATAAACTGAAAGCGCTGCTTCCATGTCTCGGAAATAAAGTTGTGTTACAATAATTTAGCATTTTTCGACAGCTCTGTATTGTCGGTAAGCTACTAACTCTTTAACCAGCAGCTGCATGTAGGATGTTCAATAAAACATGACACACAGAGTAAATACCATGTGTCACAGAGAATGCATGCCCCGCTGCACAGAGGACTCAACCTGAAAATGTGTGTGCATTTATACCAACACCACAATGATAACCTGGTCGGTTCACGGCGACACAGTTTAGTGACAAATCACCTACAGACCAATATTTCACATGATGAATGACTGAGTAAAAGTCACATCAACCTCTAGCCTGTTACACCAGCAAACAGCCAATCAGATAAGCACTGAAACAGGGGTTTATATTTAACATCAGAGATGCTGGTATGCAAACAGAACTGTGTGTAGCAGATGCGTGAGTGATAAACTCGTGTATCAGATCTGTCCATGGCGTGCGGTGGATGCAGAATGGACAAACACTTGCATGTTTACTGTTGCTCGGTGACACAAACACTGACGTGAAACAGAAGAAGTTCAGTGAACATCCATTATCTTTTGGAGAACAATGAAAATTGAGGGGAGAAATTTAAAAAACAGCTCTAACTGACATAACAAAGTACTGAGGGACAAAAAAAAAAGCCTGAAAGTAGGAAAAACATCCATTAAGTGGAAAAATGGTGAGCACACTGAGAGTGGCATGGCGTGTATGAATAAAATGAATAACATAACATTGTTTTTCCATCTAGACTGCTGTGGAGAAATTTAATGCCTCACTGTGGAGAACACATTCCTCTAATTAATAATAAAATTAAATCCTTAGCCTAGAAGTACAAACCAAACAAAGAAATAAAGGATTTCTGTGCTTTGGATTAGTGCATATGCAGTGCCTATAAAAAGTATTCACCCACCTTGGAAGTTTTTCTCCTTTTATTGCTTTTTAAGACTGAATCACAGTCAATTTGTTCTTTTGAAGAAAAAAAAAGCATCTTTCATGTCAAAGTGAAAACTGATTTCTGCAATCTAACTTCAATATAAAATGTAAAATAAGTGATAGCATAAATATGAAGCCCCTTTTAGGTGACTCACCACATGACACAGTTCAGCCAATTGGTGCTTGAAGTCACGCAATTAGTGGAATGTAGTTAATCTGAATGCTGTGAATGAGTCTGATGTGATTGTATTCAATTCAATTCAAATAACTTTATTAATCCCCTAGGGGCAATTCAAATTATAATTTAATTAATATAAAGAGACGTGTATCTGGATGGCCAGCCTACTAGTGAATCAGTTCTCCTGGCATTAACTACAATGTTAAGACAAAACTAACTTCTTCGTCAAAAACTAAGTGACCTTGCAAGACAGAGACGAGTATGGGAGGCTACCAAGACACCCATGACTTCCCTGAAGGAGTTACAAGCTTCAGCTGCTGAGATGGGAGCGACCGTGTGTACAACTGTTGCCTCTTCTTCACCAGTCAAAGCTTTAGTGGTAAAGAGGAAGTCACTGTTGAAAAAAGCTCATATTAAATCTCAGTGAGAGTTTGACAGAAACTATGTGGGAGACTGAATACAGCTGAAAGAAGCTTCTAAGACCAAAATTGAGCTTTTTGGCCATCAGACTAGATGTTATGTTTGATGGAAACCGAACACAGTACAACAATCACAGACACATCACTGTGAAGCATGGTGGTGGCAGCATCATGATGTAGGGATAGTTCTCAAAAGGGAGGCTTATAAAAGTGTAAGGTAAAATAAATGTAGCAACATTTAGGGAAATTCTGGAGGACAACATGATGCAGTCTGCAAGAGAACTGTGACGTAGAGCAGACTTGTTCTCCAGCAAGACAATGACCTGAAACATTCAATCAAAGCTACACAGAAATATTCTAAATACAATATGTGAATGTTCTGGAGTGGATGAGTCAGAGCCCAGGCCGAAATCCAATTGATAATTTGTGGCTGGACTTAAAAAGAGCTTTCAATCCCAATGCAACCTGACAGAACCTGAGTCATTTTGCAAAGATGAATGGGGTAAAATTGCAGTGTTCAGACGTACAAGACTGATTGAGACCTATCCACACGGCTCAGTGCTGTAACCACTGCCAAAGGTAAAACTGCTACTTTGTAGGAATGTGTTATCACTTTGACATGAGAGAGTCTTGTCTGTCAATGACAAATTCAGGTACACATTATATTGACCATGATTCATTGTTCAAAAGCAAAAAAAAAAGGTGTAAACTTCCAAAGGCAGGTGAATACTTTTTATAGGTACCGTATGTCAAGTCAGACTGTTGATCTTTTTTAATCAAGGAGACGAGCAGTATTAGTCAAACTATGACTCCCTTTCCAAGATCTGCTTTGCAGGAAAAGAGTTTTCGAGGATAGGAAAACACTGCTCATCATGTCGAGATGTTAGGAAAGTTTCCTTGAAAGAGTTCAAGTCATCATTCAAGTGTTTTTTTTTTTTCTTGTATAAGTGAAACATAAGACACAGAAATAAGCAAAACCCACATTTGTGCATCTTGTCTATCAGTCACAGGCTCACACTCTCTCTTGTCAGGCCCTTAAAACGATGAGAATCATTTTCTTTGACAGTTAGCATTTTTCAGACTGCCTTTTTGTGCTCATCACCCGTGACAGTGGAAATTCTTGGCTGTTTGGCAGATTTTCTCCCTGCTTCATTGCTGCAATAAAGACGTTATTTTTTCCGTGGCAGTGACGTGCTACACATGCTTCCGTAACTCCTGCAGGCCAAACTGGGCTAACAAATAACTTTTGCTGCTGACTGACTGACTATAAACAGCCTTCAAAACGCTGGCTAGTCCAGCACCATTAAGGTTAACACTCCTTGCAGAATACCATTACGCTGGTACTCTTCTATATTTTGTCGCCAAATACCAGAGACAGACTAACATAAAATGTATCGTATATCGGATACGGGCCTGTATATCCAAAGCATCATAACGCTGATTCCTCTGTGCCACTCCGCTGCATTTTGACAATATTGCACTGGAGGCATGCCTCTTTATTACAGAACATGGTGTCTGCATACTGTTTTAAGTTAGTTGCTTTGTATTAGCCGGGTAATCCTGCCTGAGGGTCATTTTCAAAAACTACAGAAATGTATAGGTTTTTAAAAGTAAATTAAAGTGCTTTTTCATGGTCTATAGAGTTAGACAGGAAACTCAGAAAGACACCGATTATCACATTATTATTATTTTATTATGTCATAGGTGATAATTAATGAATTAGTTGAGTTGACATTAAGTTAAAGAAAAAGAAGAGAATTATGCCGACCCAGTCCATAAAAAAATAGCATCCTAGAAATAGACAACATGGTAAACTCTATTTTTGTTGTACCTCCTTGTGCTTATTCAGAGTCAGAGGTCTAAATGAAATAATCACCGCACTTCTAAATGGAAAATTAAATGCAGAAGTATTTTTGTGTTCCTGATTGGTTATCATATTGAGTTAGGTGCGGCTTGTTCCCATTCTAATACATATTTAATTATCATCAGTGCTAAGTATGTCAAGGTGACACAGAAACTAATTTTTATACAAGCGTATGTCTACATGCGTAAAAATAGATTTAAATATAAATTCATTTGGCCAAAAAAAAAAACCCACCCTCACACAGTTGTTTTGAATGTTCTCGTCCTCCAAAATTCAAAGACACAAATGCAATAAACTCTGTAATGAGCAAGTTTTCTCCGGAAATATTCTTCAGGGACCCGCGATCGCACACAGGATGGTAGCTATGTTTGTTTCTCATGGTGAATTAAAATAATTGTTTCTTGGACCTTGAGTTATTTTATAGGTACTTTGAAACAAGTCGAGCTGGAACTCTGATTAAGATAAAATTGGTTTCACTTTCTTTGTGAGGGAACACTTGCAGGCAGCGAAATGGAGCATCGGGAGAAATCACTGCTAAGTGGAGGATGGTGTGCCACCGGCTGGACCATCACAGAGTGAGCGAGGCGCTGTCTCTACTGCAGGCAATTAGCACACCGAAAAATTCTGTCTACATAAATCCTGCTCAGAGTGGGAATAAACTGTATGTCTAGCCCCTACTCAGTAACAAAGGTGGAGCTATTTATATTATCTGTGTATCAATCTGTTTTTTTTTTCTTCTTCTTAACTTCACGAGGTGATCACACGAGAACGCTATAACAGATGTAATCAATGTTTTTATATTAACAATAAATCAACATTACGTTTATGAGGAAGGTGTCCCTCATGGTGACAGAGCCACGGAGAATTATTGTCCGACTCTGCAGTTACCCTCAGCATTTCAGTGTCTTTCAGCTAATTTAGTTTTGGTTTTATGGCACACAAGGTTTTGGGTCACTCGCGGCTCTCATCAGCTGTAATCTACTGCTAGCGAGTCCTCCATGTCAACCTACACAAGAAATTTTGGGTAATGTGCTTCTTTCGCTTTGTTGCTGCATGTTGGAGAATATTAATAACACTGTCATGTCTGCACAGTAAATATGAAGCTACTGTTTAGTTTAACTTAGCTTAAAGACTGGTAGCAAGAGGAGAGAGCTACCTCTAATCTGTTCAAAGATAACAAAATCCGCCAATAGCACTTCCAAAGCCCACTAATTAACATTTCATATCTTATTTGTTTATACTACAAATACAAAAACCATGGGTGGAAATTATACATGGATCAAAGAATATTACCCCTATAATGAGCAATGCTACACTTAATACACGGATGTCATACATAATATGCCTTTTCTTATCTTAATACTTTTCTCTGAAACACAATTGAGTGCATGTGACAAACAAAACAAACAAACAAACCAAAAAAAAAAACCCTGAACTATGCTGGGTGCAGCACACACGCTATCAATTCCTAGTCCTCATGCCCTAAACACAGACACCCTGCAGGGTGCTGCCACCTGCTCCCACAAAAGGTTTATCGTGCGCCCAGACAGAGGCACAAAGGGATGCCGTCAGCATCAGCACCCCAGCAGGACGTTCGCAGTCAGGAAGTTGAGGATCCAGGTGCAAATCACATCACACGGCATCCACAACAACTGGTCTCACAAGTACATCTGCACATCTGTGTGTGGACTACATGGGCAGGATCGTATGGTTGTATATATTTTTAGTCATCCAATCAGGAGATGATGACATGTTGCACTTCATAACTGTGTGATTGTACTAACAAAGGTGTTTTTTTCCTTAGATTTCCTGTTTGTTAAAGAACACGCATGTTGCAGAGTTTATGTGTGCACTCCTCTTGGAAACAATTTCCGTTTCAACATTTCCACCTGCTGTGTTTACAGCCAGTCTAATGACATCAGCCTGTGCAACCTGCAGCTCCGGTTTATAAATGACACAGATATCTGGCATCACAGACCTGGCACTGAAGAATAAAAAGGCCACAGCCTTCAGGTGCTGATTGCCCAGCTTTTCACACTCATGTCACTTAAATACCTAATATGTATGTATCGCCCACTAACCACCAGCCATTATCCTCTCAGGTTTAATATTGATATTTCTACATGGCTAAATGAACAGAGAACCACATGAAAAGGGGACGGAGCCAAAATCACCCCAAGTGAACCCGTGATAAAAATCCTCATTCATCCTATTATGTTTTGCTAGTGCAATCCAGGGCAACTAACACAATGAACAGAGCTCTGTGAACTCCCGATGACCTCCACATGCTGTGTGGTTCAAGAGGATACAGCAATAACGCATATTCATCACGCAGATAATTGCGAGGCCCACTCTGTCGCACATGTCAAGCCAATGTGACCACAGTGCCTCTGTCTTAATTGGTATTCTTAGAGCTATTCATACTCCAATATTCATGGTGCCCTTTTTCATTTCTTGTTTAATAAATGCAGCCGTTAATTGATAGTGTCACAACACAATGAAGAAGACATTTAGAGCAGCTATTTTGTAGATTAACTAAGGTGAGGGAGCAACATGTGTAGTGAATATATACTTAAAGAGACAGGCAGGTGAGGTGTGATAGTAGTCTGATGAGGATAAAAATGAAGGAAGAGCAGGTCTTTATACTTTGGCCCGACACAAGAGACTAACTTTAGCCCCGGAAGCCCTTTATTGGACTATGAAAATACTGTAAAATTAACTGAGGGAAGTGGGATCTTTTTTAATTTACAGTTGCTCAAGTAATGTGTCAATACTCTGTCTTCTTCCTAGAATGAGTCTAAGGTGATTTGATGTTGCAATAACAGATATGTTGGGCACTTGGGAGCAGCAGGAGCAAGCTGTAAACAACGCTGACACATTATCACCTTTATAGATGATTTATCACGTCTGGCAGACGCGAGCAACGTCAACATGTTTCTGACCGAATGAATCCAGTATTCACTAAATATTTACTATCATGAATTCCTAAGTGAAAAATCTGTCTCATTAATTACTAAACACGCTACTATGTTCACCTGCTGGTTGCTAAAACTGTCTGAGTAGTGCTGGATGGATAGTCTCTAAGAGGTTTTTAGAACTTTTTTTAGAAGATGAATGCTACCTAGGGCCTCTTTTAACAACCATTTGTACACATGGTTGAATCAACTGGGCTGGAAATAACATTGATAATGTGAGGTTAAACCAAAGCTGTAAAACTGTGGGCCCTTAAACCAAAACACTGAGCTGACAGATGTTAAACCACTTGCTACCGCTTTGGGGAAATAAAAATGGATTTTTTTTTTTTTACATACAACTTCTCATGTGATCATGTTTAATGCAAGAAATATTGATTATAGCTTCTTTAAAACTTTACATTTACATTAAGTTCCCTTCGGTGAAACCCACAATGAAGAGCTTGGCGAGATGCTTTGTTATCCGTATTATGTAATGTTTAAGCCTCAGCGTGGAGGGAACTGAGCAGAAAACTAAAGAGAACCAGGAGATGGTCAACAACTAACTGACCTCTCCAAAGCGCTGACTCTCACAGAAGTATTGGTGTCCTGAGGGAGAGCAGGAGTCATTACAGTGAAGTCGGCAGTTTCCTCAACCTGAACCTCTGTTATTGCACATTTATTTTGTGTTGTACATTTAATTGCCGTTATGTTACAAACTCTCTGAGAACGCAGAAACTCTCATCACTGAAAAATTAATCAGCTCGCAAAGCTGCAGTAAGCTTGTTTACAGTGAAATTAAAAAGATTTGGTTTTCTGTAGGAAACACAGTGTTGCTGTCAACGCATGCTCCAAACTTTACCACAAATTTTTTCTAAAGCACATCATCATGGACAGATTAAAAAATAAAATAAAAAAAATTAAAAATGAATGTCGTCCCTAAACGAAAAATTGATACATCTCATCATGGCAATTATTCACAGGAATTCCCAAATCATCTCTTGCATCCTTAATGTGATTAATAATCAATTTATGCATTTTTTTCCGCTCATTTACGGTCTAAGTCCAATATTTCACAGTACAGTTACCCTTGAGTAGGCCCCACACTGAAATTAGTCCAATGTAGATAAGATAAGCTTGACAACTGAGCAGCTCTGCATTAAGAAACGGTCAGGGCGAGGGGGAAAGGAGCTGCCAAACTGTCATTTCACTAGCTGGCTGACTGAGTTAGTGTATGCTCACAGCACACACTCCACAGCTCTTTTTTATGTTTTTTAGAGATCGGAAGGACAATCTAAACTGGAATATATAGTCACTGGCCAATTTACTATTTAGGGAACACTTTTATTTTATTGTTGATGCTGTCAAAAAGGTTAAAATTTTAATTGATGTTTATTACTGCATGTTGTTGTCATAAGGTTCCTAATATTTGGCTCTTCTCGTATATGCTAATCAGGTGGACAAAATATGCAGCCTAGCACACCACCATCTCCCACTAGGACCTCAATAATAAATATAAAATACAATCATCACCCCTTTTTATACGGCGTCGACAAAAACTGAAAATGTAGAAACCGCGTGAAGGTAAAATTCATAGCAGAGTTGTTATTTATTGGATTTCACAGGTGTGACTAATAAAGTGAGTGTATAATACTACAGCAGATAAACTGAGGCTCTGCTTCATGTTGAGCCACACAGATTTTAAAAAAACATCAGGCCATATATCAAGTGTATCGAGTAAACATTCCTTCTTTTATGGCGCAGGAAACACTAGTTCCAATCTGCTGTTGCTCACCTTGCTCCTGGAGCCATTTTTCCTTGTCATGTATTGTTATTAGAGAAGGGGAGTGCATTAGAGACTCTACTTTATATTCTCAGCGCTTTCAAGTTCAAAGGTAGTTAGGCGATCTTTAATTAGGGGTGAAAGGTGACCCAGTACCTGACGCAAGTTCCTCCGTTACGACAGGGAAGGTGCTGGCAGACAGGTGGGTCGCAGTTCTTGATGTTTCTCCCGCTCACCGCCTCGCCCACCAGGTAAATCTCCTTTGAGTTGACCTGAAGTTCCCTGATACAGCCGATGAATCTCCTCTCTCCTTTTGCGCTGCCGTCACGCATCTCCCAGTGGGATGAAACATCCCCAAGAAATATGGGCCCGAAGGTTCCCTGAGAAAAAAAAACAAAAAACTAAAAAACTCTAGACAGCCAGCGATCAACATTATGGTTTAGTGAATCACAGTAACTCGTACAATACACGTCTCCCTTTGAGCACTGAGGTTGAAAACAGATTCCAAATTCCCTGTGTGTATAATGTATTATTACTATTACTACATTAACAGCGCCCTAATGGATATTAAGATGAACGAGAGACATTATCAGCTTCAGTTACTCTTCGGCTTAATGCGGTCTTCAACTGTAAAAATCTTATTTATTCCTTTTTACTATCAGCATTTTTCCCTCAAAATTTCCCCCTTTTTATGTATTTTCATAGATTTATGATTTAAAATCCTATACCCCCTCTTCTACACTCATTTTTTGAGTGGATGTGGGGTAGGGGAAGTGATCAGTGGGTTTTCCTGGACATGTGATTTATTCTGTGTTGACTGACTGATTGCCTTTAAAAATAACATTAAATGCTAAATTACAGGAAAAAACAGCAATCTTTCTTTGTACCCCATTCTTCTAACATCATATGATAATTCACATCCTGATACAATGAGAAAGAAGTAACACAGCTTGAAAAAAAAACCCTCCTAGCTTTCTTTGATGTGCAAAGTAATTGGCTAGAATTAATATAGATAAATCCTGTGAACTTGCAGCTTATCCTACCATAACGGTCAATTTAACAAGTATAATTGCGTCTGTTTCCAATGTAGAGCCGCATAAAAAATGTAGCAAAAGACCATCTCATATTAACATTAAATTACATATATTTCATTCCCAGCGGTGACCTCTGGTTGTTCAAATGAATATTGAATACTACTTTCTATTTAGAAGGTTTAGATAACGTTCATGCCCGTGCCATGCATGATGATTAATTTATGAAAGACAAATCAAAATTTATCACAGCCCCATTACACATTCTTTCAAAATTACACAAACGCGGTGACAGTGGATTTCAAATGAAGAGCTCCCTTCATCAAAAAGGATTTTTGTTTAGTGCGTCAATGTTATTTTGTTCTGTTTTGTTTTGTTTTGCTATTGTACATAATGTGAAGGTCTTCTCTTTATATTTGTAACTTTCTTTAAACTGATTTCTATACGGGCTGCAAGGTGGCTCAGTGGTTGGTACCGTCGCAGCAAGAAGGTCGCCGGTTCGCGTCCTGGTGAGGACACCGGGATCTTTCTGTGTGGAGTTTGCATGTTCTCTGTGGGTTCTCTCTGGGTTCTCCGGCTTCCTCCCACAAGGTCCAAAAACATGTTGAGGTTAATTGGTGATTCTAAATAGGTGTGAATGTGAGTGTGCTTGGTTGTCTGTCTTTAAGTGAAGCCCTGTGATAGACTGGTGACCTGTCCAGGGTGTCCCTTGCCTTCACCTTGAGTAGACTCCAGCCCCCCACGACCCTAGAGAGGATTAAGCGGTGTGTAGATAATGGATGGATGGAGGATTTCTATACTGAAGATGACATTTACTAACCTATTAGAAAATTAACTTAATTCCAAGAAAACAATTAAAGCTATTTCAACATTTAGCTCGATTACACCCAAAATAATGTGAAAATTCTGTTGTGTTGTCAAAAATTTGCTAACAACTTCATGTGGGTATGACAACACTCTATATTTCTGTTCAAACTTGATAACATGGATACTTGATCATGTTCAAAACATGAATATACAATAAGATATAAAATAAATCCTACTTATGTAAGTCTCCAAGGCCCATTTCTTGCTTTGTTTGCATACATTTCCAAAGTTTTGCATGCTAATTATTTGTGCTAAGTGCAGTATAGGTAAACACTGAAGATGTCAAGCTAGTCTGAATCTTTATATTTGACATTGTGAAGTCTGAGCCATCACGTCTGAATTTATGTTCCAGTATAACATTTGTCATGACTGCATGCTGCTGGTGTTGGAAGAAAAGTGTTGGACAGCTGCAGTGGAGGTGTTTGGCAGTGGGACAGTGAGGTGTTAGACCACATAATCATTTGGGATATTGGCTTAACGCGAGCTTTAAATGACACAACTGCCGCACATTTGAAAAGCCTGTAAAAAGACACGGATAACGGGGCTGACGGGGACGTGCGCGCAAAGTCAACGCGAAGTTAAGAGCCCTGGAAGTATCTTTAACAAAGCTTAAGATTCAAATAAAAATAAGCAGCTGTGGATACGTTTACACCGAGCTCGACTGTATTTGTTATGTGATACAACCAGCTATGAGTCACTGGAGCTGCATGATGCCCGATGCGCCGATATGGAATGACTTGACGGTGCCTTCAAGTGTGTTTACCATGTTTATGAGAAGAGTCCATTTGAAAGACCCTCTGATGTAATATTCATGACTTTGTAAGTGGACTCACAGCACAGAGTTCACAAGCGCCTTATGCTCGTTTTTTAAAATTTTATTTGAAGGCAGCAGCAGTCGGTGTGGAATCTGTTTTATTATTATGTGTCTACATATTCTTCTGATGCTCATATAATTATGTTTAGATGATCTTTGCCATTAAAACAAATAAGCTATCAAACAGAAAGGGGAAAAAAAGCAACCCCACCAGGTAGCAGTGAGGCTTTCAAAGGGAAGAAATCGATATGTTTATGTAACTCCAGGTCTTGAATCCTTACATAGGCAATCTGTGAACTGTAAGACGAAATGTAAGAATAAACTCATTCTAAAACTCTCCTGTGTCTGCATACATGTATTATTTTTGCTCTAAACTGCTACGAAGGGTACGACTTGTTTTGTATTTCTAATATTACTGCACTCTTAGTTACTGCACATGTTACATTCTTGGAGTATTTTAACTACAAAAGCTTACCGTACTCTTTATGTTGTTTATTAATGTGTGCAATATGCTGAGGCAAGTTGCAGTTAAAATAATTCCACAGTATTATTTTGGGGCTGCAGAATCAGTTTCGTAATCATCAGTTATTCCACAAGATCATTTTGTATTATAAACATTAAGTTGCTCATTAATGCCTCTTTGCTTCTGAGTAATTTGACCTCATGGCGAGCAGTGAGTGTAACAGTAACATCCAGCATCAGAGTGGGAAGCCTGCTGCGAAACCCTAAGAAAGCATCCTTGCGTGCATCCAGTCGTGCCATGTCGGTGTCACTTAAAGAAGATTATTCACAGACAATCTATAGCTGACTTATTACCCAAAGCCCACAGTGACTGGAGAACACTATCCACCAAGAAATCAGGGTTTCATTACTCATAATTTGACATATACCAACTTTAGTAATAGATGCCATTAGTGCTTCACCGACATCTGCTAAACTGTCTGAAGAGTCTCAGCAGCAAAGACTGGAAAAACTGAGAGAAACTAACTTTTAGGATCTCTCTGAGGTCTGCAGCTGTGGGGGGGATTAAGGTTTTGGAGCCAGTTCTTGGTTTACAATTTCAAATTAAGTCGATTTTATTTACATTGTGTACAGCCAAATCACACAATTGTTTCACATGACGCATTCTATTGTTAGACTCTGTTCAGTGCCAGTAGTCCATTTTTTTTTTTTTAAATTGCTGTTTATTCCCCTTGCTAAAAAGCACAATTTCTGCAAAATATCACAAATGCACAACTGCTGAATGTCGGCAAATACAACAATCTGTCCAACGTGTGTCCAAATCAAATTTAGTTTCAGAGGATTTTAATTTAATTTGACTTTGTGCTGGATGCGATTATAAAAGCCTATTCATTCACCGCATCTTTCATCCTTGGTAATAAAAAAGCAGGCAAAAGGTTGACCGACAACCAATGGGCTATTTAACTGTAGCAACAAAAAAAAAAAAAGTGTGCTTGTGTAATTAATGTGTTTGCAACCAAAATTAAAGTTGGGGAGGGTGGTGGGAGAGAAACATCTTGGCATCTCAAATTAGACGACCATAAATCACACTGAGGGAGGCATGTTGAGCCAGTGGGAAGGTTGAGCCCCTCTCTGCGTCTTTGAACGTGAAAAGCTGAATTATTAATTTAATAACAAATATAGGTGTTGTTAATCAAATTAATGAGCCAGTGCCTGTGATTAACAAGTGAGAACGGGGCTCAATGCTACTTACATGCTTGCCACTTGCCATCATCTACGGAACACACTGTAACAGGTGCGTGCGGTTTTGACGGTAGCTCCTGTTGTTCATGCATAAAGCAACTTGAAATAGAAAAACAACATGTTGGGCTGGCTTTGATAACATATGGCTAAGCTACCCATAATGTTGCTGTCATGTGTTTTATTACATTTGAATGAGGCCACTCTGTCGGCTCAGCGGGGGATGCCGATGCGGAGGGCGCTGGGAAAATAACAGCGTGGGGTTTTGTGGGAAGAATCCGGCTCAGCTCGTCTGTCCAATCAAACACGTATAGCTGCATCTTCCCAGGTCACTCTCTAACATCAATGTATTTATACTGTTTACCTCAAGGACCTCACAATGAAGGGTGCAATAATAGCGGCAGTGATCAACTTCAAAATCACTGGATTCCTGAAATGTTGGACAACAACGTCTTAAATAAGTAAACTACGATACTAAATGTAATATACTAAATGTGACTCTGAAAGGTTTGTAAATTGCTAAGTGGCATTCAGGAGCATAACGGTAAAGAGCTGGTTGATTTCTCAGTGGAAACATATTGTATGTAAATGAACATCTGATGCATTTCCTTTGATTGTTTACTCATGAATGATGGAAGTCATGCATGAGGGATTATTTTACTGTTTTAATTACCATTTTAATATGACTGGGGTAAACTGTACTTCAAAAGGAAAGGGATATCAAAGACATGATTATGTGTTAGAAATGGACGTTTAAGATAATGGCTGTACAAAAGGGTTGCCGTGACTGCAGGCGGGTCAGGATACCTCTGACACGGGCTGTGACACGAACTCCTCGAGACGCTGAGCTGTGCCATTATCTGCAGCTACTTCAATCATACATGACCCTCCTTGTTTGCCAACAGGCAGATTGTATCTGTTAAGAGAAGAAAGAGAGACCGGGGTTAGTTTGAGAGGGCGTTTGGCAAAAAAAAAAAAAAAAATCTGATACTAACAGGAAATCCAGCAAAGCATGAAAAATATTCTGATGGAGAGACAGACACAGCAGTCACAGCAACGGAGCTGCTAATGTGACCACTGAGAATATACCATAAACTGACTATGTATGACTCGGTATACATTACGCACTGTTTTTATGAGAAACGCTATGCACTAGTAGATTGGAATGGAAGCAATGGTGCATTTGTATCCCACGCTATCGCCCAAAACCCAGGAGAGACAACAAAAATACAGAGTGTTTTCTCCAGTTGGATTTAAATAATAAGCCCAGAAATAGGTTTTCTGCTCAGTGCGGTTCTTTAAGGTGCTCCTCAGAAACAGCAAAAAAAAAAAAAAAGTCACTTACCAGTCATAACCAGTTTAATTTACGTAACCGATGTACATTATACCGTTAAAAAAAACAAATAATAATAATAAAAAATTACAATAACAACAATAAAAAAACAACCATGATCATGGGTGTAAGTGCTCATTATGTCATTCAAGATTAATTAATAATAAAAACGAGGGCACAAACTAGATATACATTATAACTCTAATGAGAAGGAAGACAATTTTATCATTTGACCCTCTGTGTCTCTCTGGGGAAATATACAATTGTACTAGTCATTAATGTTGCAGCCATAATGTTAAGTAGCTGGTCTACTTGTGTCATATTCCAGCTCTGGCAAAGTCAAGTGATTCCCTCTCACCAATTCATCACTGGCTTTATGCGGGCAATATACAATAGAAGCCTCTTTACAGGGCTCTGCATTATGCGAAAGGTTGTACACTCTGCACCGCGCTCATAAACACGACTCCGCTGGTGAGAAATCTAAATGCTGCACTTTTCTACACTCTTTGCTTGCAAACATGCAGTGCAAGTAATACGCTGCTGAACTGCACATCTGATTCTGCAAAATTCATTCGTCCATTCTTTGCGACTGTGCCAGTGTTGATTAGAAAAAAAAAAAAAAAAAAGCCTCAAATGTCTGCTTTAATGGCCAGATGGAAACAATCAGGGCAATCGCCCTCCTGCTAATTTGAAACAGCCTTCCAGGACGCCTCCCTGAGGCAATCATACGCGTACAACTTCAGGTAAGACTAATTACAGGTATGGAAATCATGAGAGCTGTTTTGTACAGACACATACAAACACTGATAAATTAAGGCACATTTAATATCGGGAACGTGGAAGGCAACCTAATGTCCAGACAAGACATCCATCACCATCCTCAGGGTGCCCGTGTGCTTCTCAGGTCATTCTCCTTACATTAGCATAACGCTACGTGATCAGTGGGTGACTTCAGAAAATTACCTGGCCCCACTGTTTATCTTCAAGTCACAAGAATATAACAAGATCCGAATGAAAACACTGAAATGAGCCAATAGTGCAGTCCATGTCTTTGTGCAGCACAAAAAAACAAAAAACGACTGTTTGGCGAGGTATGAAACATCACAATATTATTACAAAACCTTCTGTTGCCGAGGGCATTTGACGCATATTTTGGTTGCTTACTACAGTAGCTTTTTATTTGGACTGCTAATGCTGCAGAAACTGCCCCTATGAGACACAGAGAGCATGCTCACTAAGCAAACAGGATGATGTTACTTGATGAGCTCTCGTGAGCACATCGAATGCTTCACCAGGCTAATTTACATCGCTCTTGCTCTAAGGAAAAGATGACTATTTATAAAGATGACTATAACTACTATACCCGGTCTAGTCACTAGATAGCTACGGATACGCCCTGCAGCTCCACATTACCATCACCGCACACGTAGCAACACAAACACAAAACCACAATGGACTTTATCGCACAAACAAACATATGAATGAATCAGAGGGAAAAAAAGAGGCCGGAGTTTGTCTAACGCGGAGATGAAACACTATGTAATTTCTTATTGGGCTCCCTGTGCACCATTCACTGCTGGGTCTCATAGGACCGACAACAGCAAAGTCCCAACTTGAGGTAAACAAACAAAAAACGTATAAATATTTCATTTTCTCCAAACACGCAACACCACAATATGGCTGTGATCATTTTTACTTACTCAATCATCATTTATGCATTTGTTCATCTGGCTAATGCTCTAATCATAAGTGATTTGTCATCTCTAACATCCTCATTTAGACCGTGTCTGTGTGTGTGTGTGTGTGTGTGTGTGTGTGTGACTAATTCAGGGCAACGGCATTACTGCAACTTTCCTGAGAATCACCTCTGAAATATTACCTGCAATGTTAAGGGACCTTGCAAATATTTTCAGCGCCGCACCTTTCCACAAAGGTATTTGTTCAACCTGAAGGTAGGCGTTTGTCTTTACAATCCTATTTGAACGCGACTCCTTCACAGCCCTCTGCAGAAAATTAATAATGAGGGAGGATCATCATTAAAATATTACTATTGCATAAAAGATCTGAAAGTATTGGCAACAGATGGCAGTAAAACATCATGCACTGCACTGGTGCCCTTGCAACAGTTTTCACCGGCTGATGAGCAAGATGTAACACTTCTTTTAAAATGGCTTATTATTCTAACCATATTTCAGATCCTGACAAAAAGCAAATGATAATGTGGAGCATGTTAGTGGTGAATTTATAATTTGCGAGTCGTTTCGTGATTTAGAGTCAAGAGTGTATTAGTTCTGCAAACAGAGACAGTGCTTAGTAGAGTTTAATATCTGTGGGCAGACAGAGCAACTGGCTCACACGTTTTACATATATAAAGAGGACACCTGTTACCTTTACATTCTTACTGGCACAACAGGTTGTAGGGACACATCAGACGTGATGGAAAAGAGGAAATAAAGCCTCATATGATTATTAATAACAACATGCTATATCACACTGCAGCACCTATTGCACAAGACAGGAAGGATCTTGTTTGTTGGTTTCCCTTAAGTGCAACAAGCCCTGTATCACAACACAATCTACACCTACACTGGCTGTGAAGCCTGCTCTGGCTCTGGTGCAGTGACTTCCTCACACGGAGCACTGCAGCATTTGCTGCATAATTTGTGCTGTGACTGGCAAGCCTCAATTAATTTGGGTAGCCTGTGTTCTATCATTATATCTCCAGCAATACAATTAGACAGCACACAGCAAGGCTCTTGGTATTGTGGGGCTTCACAAAAGAAACTCCAAGTGAGCGGGCAGGGCTGCTGGTTGCTACTTCAATGAATCTTTTATGGGAAGACTTGTCAATACAACGTTGAATACTGTGGAGCTGATAAACATACCTTGCGTCGGATTTGGCACTGGTTCAAGAGGATGTGGATTTAAAAAATGCTCCGGATTAAGGTATGCATATGGCACAGCGCTTCCCCAAATAAATGATTCCCCATTAATCTCCCAACGATTAAAACCCAGAGAAAGTGCTAAGGATGGGTTCTGTCCACTGTTAGTGTACTTTGGGGAAAAAAAGTAATCAATGGCTGTATACTAATTACTTTTACAAGCTGCAAAGGGATTACTTCATCTATTACCTGGATGTTGTGGATTATATTTTATACACTGCGCTGTGATTACATGTATTTTGTGTGTTTAACATGTGCTGCTTCTGGGACCATAAAGTCTATCCGTCCCTCTATAACCAGCATCCACATGCATGTACTGAAATGCAGTGTAGGTGGAGAGACAAAAAAAAAAACCTGTTCTCTAGCTTTTTATTAGCAAGTGTGTTCCTGAGCAAGTTAACAGAGGTGAATGGATGTATCTGACCTGGAGTGGACTTGAACTCAGAAAGCCAAGCTTCTTTTTTTGTATTCCTTTGACATTAATTCAAAGAATTCAGACTCCTGAGATGTCCTGAAATGTCCTTCTAGTTGGAAAGTCTTTTTTATGTTTACAGCACTTCGTCTGTTTCTGTCCTCTTAATGATGTTGTTGCTAGGCGACATTTCATACCCTGTATTTTTATTTTTTTTTACATTAAAACCCCGTTCAGTGGTCAGTGAAGAGACATCGCATATATGTTGCAATAGTCATTAAATAACAGTTAGAATGTAAAATGTAATGCAAGTAATCATTTCACTACTTTAACAACTGATCACAGAATTTGAAACAATATTCGTTTAGATTTAAATTAGTGTGGAAAAACAGTTACCGAAACATAATACTTTAAACACTGACTAATTATTCATGCATTAATCGCATTGTTTTGTCCTGTGTTATGAGGGGATTTTAAAAACAGGAACATGTTGTTTCAGACTTGAAGTGGTGACTCAATAAAAACCCACAAACCTTGAATTCTTAACAGAAAATCTGATTTTACGAGGCGGTCAGGGTGTAACGAAAGTCAGATTATATGTGTTTTTTTGCAGCTTGACCTATAGGAAATAAAAGTCAGGACATCTTGGCCTCTGCATCATCAGTCTTCCATTAGTCATAGATTTGGTTGATTGATCCCTGGCTCGTCCTGCGCACACGTTGTACTGTCCTCAGGCAAAACACTGAAGTCAAATGTATGTGTGCACAAAGAAAATGTGGTTTTGGACACGATTGTCTAAATGCAATGTGAATACAGCGTATAAGCACTAAAATTGGGCAAATAATCATTTCAGAAATAGGGAATATCCCTTTATAAGATACATAATTCAGCGCTCTTTTTGTTCTTACAAGGTGGTCACGCATGCAAATTTTGGCTGGAGTGAAATATATGAGACACAAGTAAATCAATTCAAATCAGAATTATAATAAAAAAAGACTTGCAACAATACTCTATCCCATCAACAAATAAACATACAGGCAAGGTGTTTTGGATCCTTCACTATCCATGATTGAGTGTAACACATTTTCCTAGCATCAAACAAAGAAGTTCTGAAAACTGTGAGGAAACAGCAGACGTGATGGCCGGGTATTCATGCACTGCTCCTCCTGAAACTGGAAATTTAGTGCATTTTAAACAGGAATAATATGACGGTCTATAAAAACATCAATATGAACATCAAAACCCATGAGGTTCGAGACACAAAATCCTCTGTCTTAAAAAAAGAATATTCCCAGTAAGTCAGAACTATACTTGAGACACATTCCTTTGACTGGAGAGAGAGAGAGAGAGAGAGAGGGAGAGAGACAGAAAAAAAACACCCACAAAAGTGGCATAAATTTGAATAATCATATCTGCCAGGGACTCACAGTTCACCTGTGACAAGCAAAGAAAAGTGATGCTGCAGAATGCTGTGTGTCATCCTCGTTGATCTTTGACTGCGTGTGAATGGAAATTACTCTGATAGTGAATGCCAAGCACAACAGGATTCAACCAATAATGTGCGCAGCCTGACAAATGACCAGGGGAACATTTGGAGTCTGTCACTCTCAAATTTAATCGTAGCCGTATTGCCCCAAATATCCCCAAAGGAAAACCTCCCAACATCAAAGACCAAGCCAACAACAAATATGTCCTCCCCAAATGAAAAATGACACAGCTTCTCCTCTACACACTCCCCTCTGTGAAGTTATATGGCTGCACAGCATTTCTGTAGTGGCCTTTTGTCTTGCCAGCTTCTGCCTGTATCCGAGTGCTACAGTCCATTTGTGTTATAAGTGGAAAAGAAAAAAAACACAATTAACATTTCTAGAGAGGGGAAAATATGATGAAAAGTTGTTGTGTTGTGGTAATGTTTTGCGTGCATCACATCTGCTATCAATCTGCTTGTCTCTTACACGTTGTTTTTTCCTGAAAACACAATGCACCGTAACGCCATTACATTCAGGAAATCTGCATAACTACTGACAGCGAGCCTAAAAAAATGTAAATTAGAATATCACACTTTTCTTGACACCAAACCCACTGTTTCTACAGACTCCAGTTTTAGACAAATTATAAACTGAAAGGAAACTAAACGTCAGCCATTCCCTGCTCATTTTTAAAGAAAGGTCCGCACAGTACGCTTTATGTACATGGCAGCCTGTTTGGATTGTTCTGATCGTTTTAGTGCAATCTTGCTCCACGAAAGGCAAATGTGATTCATTCAATTATGTTTACTGTCACAACAGGCTGCTAAATTCTTGATTAAATATTCACAATGTCTTTCATCCCTTTGTTGGGGATGATTAGCAAGATGGAGTGTTGTAAGACTGTCGAACGGCGTCATCCGTAGCGTTAAGAGAATTTCAAATAGGTCTGAGTAAAGAAAACCAAGTTTCCTCAACATTGTTTGTTGTGGAATTTTGTTTTATATACAGTTTCTGCTTTATTGCAATATATTACCTTGGGTTCATACTCTAGGGAAAACAATATAGAGCGAAAACAACAGAGCATAGGAAGAGTGCTTACGATGTAATTTAAATAAGCTTTGCCAGTTTGTGGATTATGGTTCTAAAGCCTCGAGTATGACATTTTGGCTGTTTCCATCTTGTTTGTGTTTTGAACTAGACGTGACTATATTTGGATGAGAGGGTGAAGGCGAGGCGCATAAAACAAATATTAATGTTAGTTAAATTATTATTATTATTATTTTTTTTATAAGACTTTGAGCTGTAGCTACCACTACATTAATGTATAGGTTAACACCACTACAGTTTATTTACACACTTTACCAGCCCGGTTGCTCAGGTAGCATCACCATAGCAAACACTAAGCTATCAGCTAATGCTAGCACTAGCTTGGTTAGCAAGCTGCATCTGTAATTCATGTTCATTGTGATATTCCTCAGGATGCTAGAGAGAAAAACAGGTTTACAATTAAATGCATGACAAAAAATGAGGAACCCTAACGTTTTACTGTGAAAAGGCAAAGATGAAAACACGTACAATACTTAAGTTAATTGCTATTAAATTGTACACACTGCCACTGATACACAGTGCTATGCTTCTTGTCCTGATGGACAGGTCGCAACTTTTCCATAACAAGGAAGGGACGTTCTAAAGCATATCCTGCTTTATTGCCTATTTTACTCTAAACTGGACCATAATTTACAAATTGAACATCGTGCTGCATTGCAGAAGCCTTGAAAATAGCAATTGAAGCCATCAAATTATTAATAAAGTGTTTACTAAGCTACTAAATTAAATGTGAAGTAGAATAATTTTCTCATAGTGTTCTATATTATCAGCTTTTTTTTTCTGCAAGGCTTAAGCCACCTACTTTTCAAACTCAGAGGCTACATCCACTTCTTCAATACAGTCTGAGACCCTACACGGCAAAACTGCAGTTCACAAAAGCCCAGCATGGATATATCAAAAAATGAAGGGCAACCTTTTTGTTCATAATATAATACTGCATGTTGAACAGGCATGTGTTCATGCCAACAATGTTGCAATCGACATGGGTATAATATATGCAAATCAAAGTGGTGTAACTGTATTTGTATAAAAGGAAAAGGCACAGTGTTCTGTGTGTCAGCATCACGGTGCTCGAGATGACAGTAAGATTTGTGGTTCCAAAAAAAGAGTTCATGCGAGAGGTGGAAGAGGGGAACAATGGAGGAAAAAAAGAGCGAGTCTGTGTCACAGTGACATCAGGCAATTTGGATTTTCGCTGTTCGGTCATTGAAGCTTGGATTATTTACAGTTAAATGCAGCCACTGCCCTGCACTGCATAGATGCTGACAACAGCAAGTTGAGGCAGCTGTATTCAGCATTGCCAATATCATCGAAAGAAAGTAGGTATTCGGTGCTCAAACATGACTAGATGATGTCATGCACTCATTTGCATATGAATAAAATTGCTGAACCGATCAAGAATAAATAGAGGCAGAGCTCAGCAGCAGGCCCTCTCTCATTTCTCCCACTGGCTCGCTCTGCCCCACAGTGATGAGCTGTAAGCCTGTGTGAGCTGCAGAGACAGAAGATCAGCTGTGCATGGGGAAGCATTGTTCATCAGACCTATTTGGCAGAGGAAAGCAAGTAGTGCAAATGCATGTGGATCAGGTTCAACATTTGGTACCAAATCTTTTGCCAAATGTTTACGAGCCAAGCGGCGCTTAATTTGTAAACCAGGAAGTCCCGGAGCAAGGAGAGGGTGCTGTTCCGGCAGGTCAGGGAAGTGGAAAAAGTCACGAAACGCATCAAAAGATCTGGAGCACATTGGACGGCGCTCCCTGTTAAAAATAAACAAAAGTAAACAAAACTGACGGCCACGGTGCTCACAAAAATCACTCAAAATCGTCCACAGCTGTTAACGGCTTACAGCTTTCTCTTTTGTTGACTATCCCTTCACTTCCCCGCTGTTCTCCCGATATCTATGCATTGCTACAATGGGGGGAAAAAACCCTATTGTAGAGTTTTCCCCCCATTGCTGCGATGCACATATATAGGAACAGCAGGGAGGTGAAGGGACAGTAAACAAGAAAGAAAACTGAAAGAAAGACAGAAGTGAGAGTTCTATTTACAACCACGAAAAGCAAGCACGGTAAGAAACCCAACATTAAGTGACATCTTTGTCTGTCTATCGATCTTCTCTGCTCCGTTTCAGTCCTATCACAGCTCTTCACACACTTCAGGTGCCACCGTGTGACCCCAGTGATTGACCTCTCACTCTCTTTTCACACACAAAAAAATGAAAGAAAAAGAAACAGAATGACAGAACCGATAACATTAAATACTGTGCAAAATGTGTTTACAGATTTTAATAGTCAAAATGAAAAATAGATGCCTGTCCCAACCTGGGAGGTCCTGGATCCTGTTGCAGCAGGATCACAAATTAAGCATTGAAGTCAACTGTTTTCCCTTGACAAGACAAAAAAAAAAGTAGCTACATTTGTTGCATGTGGCTTTCAAGGAATAATTTTACCCGAGGAGGGATCTAAAAAATGCCAAATCTAGTGACAAGCATGGTAAGATGGCAAAAGCAATTTCTTTTCATAATTACATTGTTATCTAACTAAGCTAAAACTATTAAACTCCAGCTGAGCCATTCATGCACTGTACACCATGTTCCTTGGACTCAGTATAAAATCATTTACATACTGAGTTGTCTCCTTTAATGTGTTGTATTATTGTGTTGCATTGTATTTTTGATATGCATTCAATCTAATGTTTTTTTTTAAACCCAGTCCTTATACAGCTCATTCAAGTTTGCAATGTGTGGATGACAAATACTTTACCTAAAATATTAATTGACAAACTTACATGTGATCTAAATAAATATACTGTGCATTTTGAGTTGTTTTAAACAGTGTTCCATTCAAACTGAATTGTACAGCTCAACTTGCTCTACAGTGCATCGTCGTGTAGGTTTGAGGTAGAGAGGCATCATACACAAACCTAAAAGCTATACCAGATTGCTGTAGCAAAGTTGTAAATAAGTATAAGGAATTTCCTCCATTCAAGATCTAAGGATTGTCTACTCGGTGTAGCCAAGACTGAAAGATCTCAGCCACTTACAAGAAAACGCTCCACAACCATTTGACAAAATGGCCAATTTTCTCAGATGACCGAATATCAAAGGCTAATGATCCTAGATCTTTCTGTAGACTACCTGTAAATGATCTTCAGATGCCAGGGGCTGGGAAACGTTATTTTGTGATACTAATTTTCACGGTTTAGCAAAAAAACAAAACAAAACAAAACAATAAATGACCACAGTTTGGCATACAGAAGACTACAGTTGTTGTTTAAAATGCACCAATTTGCTTGTGCTAACCAACAGCACCTTTAACACAATGATTATTAAAATAGAGTTCAGAAAAACTGAATATGACAGTTTCTCCATATAGTTTTCTTAAGGAAACAGGCGGCTGCACTCACGATGCCAAAACCAACACTGCCAGTACTGTAGATAGTTTGACATTGTTTATGTTACTTTGACACTTTGACACATGTAAGAGTCTGCCTTCATTCTGAGGTGCACAGAGATACCGGGCATTAAAGTTGGAAACTGTCTGATGGGGTGACGGACAATCACAATTCTATATAATTGTAGGATCGGCTCACTAATGTGGACAGCTAATGGGCAAACAAGATTCACTGGGGCTTTAACAAAAAGCACACCACATGTGACTTTAAAAACTCCCCCCTGAACATAATCAAAGAAGAGAGCACTGAACATGGCAAATGGTTTGAAGTGGTAATAAGCAAATGTGCATGGTATCGCTTGGATGTTGCTGTTAGTCATTGTGTAAAGGACAATGTGACTGCTGGTCTGCTAACACCTACAACAATCAGTTTAATGGCTGTTATGATACAATATTTTAATGGTGGAACGATCACCAGGAATCTGGCTCACATCTACAGACAGATATTATACATGAAAACTACGCTACGAGTTCTCTTTTCATCCTTTTCTATTAACAATAAACATAAATGCCACACTCAACACTCATGACAAAAAGAACAGGGATAATGGCACTGGCAGTAGACTATTACAGAGCAGACAGGAGAGTAGGAGAGACGTGTCATTACCGGATTGCGATTGGCATCCATCTGTTATTATTGATGTTCTGGTTTGTTGCTGCATTCAAAACACGACTGCCACCACAACCAAGTCTAGCAACGGGGCTTCCATCTTGAAGGAACACATGAAGGAACCGATCCCCAAAGTTCTGCTCTTGAGCTGAAAAGGTTAGAAAAGGTGATGAGTAAAGCAGCTCATTTTCCCGTATTACCACATTTAAGTCAGTCTCCTGTCAACGATCACACCTAAAAAAATGTAGCTCTGTGTATTAAAGTTCTACATTTAGAAGAGCTTTATATGTTTCAATTTAAATAATCCCTCCTGACCTTAAAGTGGCTTAGATGTAACTCTACACTGCTGCTGCCTTTGGGACGTGTGCATCTGTGAAAACCCATATTGATGACATGTCTTCACAACAATGAGAATGAATACAGAAAATGTAAGAGATAAAATGAGCATAATGTTAAGTAACTATGGTGACTGGGTGGTCAATGGACATGTATTTGCCTTTAACTTAAATATGCATATGTCTGACTTTTCATAATGATCTGTAAATTCAAATCCATCTGCCCAGCGAAGCAGCAAACAAAGGTTCTGTCTATATAGTACCAGCAGGAGCGAGTAAGACCAAGACAGTGTTGACCACAAGGTCATACTTGTTGTGATCAATATCCAGCTCATGAAAACCTGAGGGAAGATTCCCAAACACCCACAAATGCCATTTCGCAGCCAATAGGTTTTCCTCTATTCGGCAGAAGCTTACCAAGAACCTACTTCACATTGCTGTGAGCTCTACAATGAACACAGACACTTGTACAGTAAAGCGTCCTCTCTTCAGGATATATCCTAACAGCAATAATACAGACCTGATGAACTCTAAAATGCTTAAAAGACAGGTTCTGTCTGTTTGTAGATGGACCAAATACATACAAGTCACTGTTAAAAGTAACATGAAAAGACAATACACAGAGAGAAATCTAACTAAAAGGCAGGCACATATCCTCTGAGAAGGTTTCGTGTATAATTATCAATTCCCAATAAAGGACAGAAGAACTTTCCAGTGAATACTCCCACCTGCATGGGGAAATAAGAAAAGAACTGACTAGAGGACTGACTAAGGATGAATCCCTACTGCTCACTGCTGCAGAGTCTGTTTTTAGAAAGAAAAAAAAAACCTTTTTAAAAAAAAAAAAAAAAAGTAAATACGGGGCTCCTTGTCCCTCCCACCACCTGTGGAAAAAGAAATAATGGAGCACAAAGTACAGTTTGGACTTCAGTGTCAGAGGGACCTTGATACATCAACTGCGTCCTTTCACAATCCAGGCTATATGGAGCCATCTTTGTTCACCTGTGAATAATGATGATAACGGTACAATATATACATATATATATATATTTTTTTTCCCAATAGCTTTATGTGATGTTATAAGTTAGCAGAAGGTGGTGCAGTTTCCACTTGAAGAGATAAAGATCCACTTACATGAACCTTAAATCCGCAAGTTTCCAGTAGGTGTCTTGCATCTAATAAGGAAGGTGAAAGGTAGCAAGCAAGAGATTATCTTCCACAAAGGAGTATCCTTCCCCATGGCTCACTCGAGTAGATCTCATTCTGCCTGGCTTTGAGGACAATGGTCACCAGTTGTTCTTTGTCACAGCTTGGGTTCTCGTGGAATCATTGCTGGAGCCACTGCTGTGCAGCCAAGAATATTATTATTTTCTTTGTTGCAGAACAATCACATGACAAGAGGGATGATGGCAAATCCCTGCATCTCATTCCTACTTTGTTCTCTACAGCAGGAAAGGGCCTCTTAAAAATGGCTTTGCCACATGGAAGTTTATGTTGCGGGTTTCACTGTTCTCCAATCTCCTAGTGTTGATTACAAAACAGGAATACGACCTTGTGGTCAGAAATTGTTCCCGTAGTCTTGGGTGTGAGGCAGAGTGCCATTAGTAGCTACGTCACTTCTACTCTATTGTATCACTGCACTCAAGTACATTATGACAGTGGGGGTTTCTGAGACTCTTGCAAGTGAGACATTGCAGTGGGGGAGCAACGGGAAGCAGCAGAAGCATTAATCCTCCCACACAGGCTACTAGGGTCTTCAGTAGGGAGGTGGTGAGAGAGTGCACACCAGTCCCACTCTGCTGTCTAAAAAGACATGAGCAAAGGGAGGGCAACAAAAGGATGCAGCTCTTTGAGGGAAACCGAGATAGAGAGTCTGCCACTCTTGCCCCACTGTCAGGGAAGACATGGTTGCAGGGCAGAGGACTGAACTGTAATGTTGCTCTGTTAGAGACCCAGAATGTCTCAGTGTTTCCAACAAGGCACATGGGGCACATTCGGCGTCGGGGCCAGGGGACCTCCGAGCCCACAGGGAGATACTGAATAGGCCTAGCACCAGCAGCGTTGACCTCTTTGATTTCACAATGACGATGGTAATTGAAACAGGACCTTCAGAAACAGAGCTGATGTGGCTTTTTGGGCTCGGACTAAGACAGCGGTGTATGGGCTGCAGAGACAGTTTTAGCAATGTGTGCGTCCTCTCTCTTGAAGTAATAGCATGGGTGGAGGATTTAGACACCGGAGGAAAATGGCGCAAAAGCTGAGTGTGTTGTTTCAAGGCTGCAAGGCAACTGATATGAAAGCTCCGAACAATTCCTCCAGGGTAAGAAGGGCATCAAGAAAATCCCCATCTCTTTGTCAGAGGGAGGCTATGCTTAGCTTAATATGCTGCACTCTGATAATGCATTTTCTAAGCCGACTTGGAGGTCTTCCTTGTCATAAGACTCAACAGGGATGCACTCAATAGAGCCATATTACAGTCCTCTGTGTGAATGGACCACAGGAAGAATATCTTGTTCTGATAATCCACTGTTTTCTCAGTCTTGTTCTGCAGAAGGGTATGGCCTTAACCCCTGACAAATACCAGCTGCAGAGCCAAAGGAGACAGCAAAGGGACTATTCATTGGAATGAAAACATTTTCTCATGAAGGGTTTTCATCCTTTTTTGAAGAGGCATGAAATGAGTCATTCAGTAATTTTATTTCTGGTCCTTTACCTTGTTCCCAAGGGATCAAGTCTTCTCTGCTTTTCAATTGACTCATGCTGCCACCGTGCACTCTCATCTGGCTTATCCATATGACACTTAGTCGTACACATTTCTGACCCCTTGGCTCAATAAAGTAGACATCCAATAATGCTTTGTTTTTCCCCATTTATTTAACCAGGTAAATGTCACAAAGATTCCCAATTTAAAAGTAAGTACTAATGCTGGGCTATGCTTGCGGCATTACCAAACTCCATGATTACAAAGATATATCTTATGTTAAAGGCTTCTTGTCACGGGAAGATGGAAAAAAAAAACTCTTCCAGTGTTCATCTCTACTTAATGGTTTTAATTTCTCTACCTCCAAAGACTGTGGGCTGACTCCAGCATATTCAAAATGCAGTTGTGATTCAAATAAGAAAGAGAACATTTGAGCATATCACATTTTGCTGTCAGCTTTATAACGGATTATAAAATGTAACTTTTTGTTTGCTAAACCAGGAAAGGCCCCGCTCTGCAGCACATCACTGATGTGCATTTCATTTTAAGGTCATCAGGTCTGTTAGGTTATCTGGTAGAGGCCACTAGTTTTTCCATGTATTAAACCTGAAGCTGACAAAGCTGCTTTTAGTTTTAATGTTTCTGAAAGCGGTAGATGTACTCCAACTTTTACCAAAATTAAAATATTCCCTCTGGGCAAACAATGTGTGTGTGCGCTTGGATGTAAGTGGTTAAAAAAAAAGAACATACACTTTACTTTCCTGTATACCATTTACTCATACATGTGTGAAGGCTGCAATACAACTGGTGCTTACAAATGTAATTACCTCTTTGTATTCCTATTTGTATATCTCTTTCTTTGTATGTTTTTATTCAGTGAACGGCACTTTGCCATATTATATAACCATTTACAACCACAGCATTAAATCAGGGCATGTAGCAATTACTGATAATTCAGACAAACAAGCTTCTATATCTCAACCTTGACTTTCCTGTCCAAATAATTGCTTTTGTTTTAGGTGTGGTTAAGAGAGATTTTTATTTATTTTTTCTGTAAATGGAGAGTTTTGTCAAGAAATCCTAGAAATAAAACTGAAATATGCATCAAACGCTACGGTATGTTGAAAAACCATTATGACTGTCAGTTGCTGTTTTTAACAGTGCATACATTTCTGCCTAAGCAATGCATAAATCTAAAACTTGAAATGTAACTTGACGTAGTAAACAAGCAAAGATGCAGCGGGAATATAATTCTAAAGCAAGCAGCGAGTCTCCAAGTTGTTTGTGATGCTGGTAATGAAGTCACCTTGAAAAGTCTGGGAGACTGCCTGGCCAAAAATACTGTAAATTCTTCAGTGATGGCTGACAATTTCATAGAAATATTAAACTAACTATTAAACTGCAAGCAATACTTTAAGCACTGAGGGAAAAAAAAAGTTACATCTGGTATTTCATTGCACCTCTTAAAAATGTGTTAATGTACAAATGATCTCAAACAAGAAAAAAAATAACGAATCCATAAAACAATTAAGGTATGTTTTTGTGGGTAAATGAAAAGTGCATTCACAATTACGCACTGCGCTTAATCACGCACATTATTTCTAAAACACAGATTCAGTAGAGACCGTCTAGAGTTACTGAATGCGGCAACAAGGACAACAACAAAAACCACACAGATGTGACTTCCTACTACAACAATGAGCCTTTGTCTCCCCTCAAAGCAATTGTTTCTGCTTAGCGCCATAACTCATTTGTTGACAAATATTATTTACTATAGATGTCAATGTTGCCCCATCTTTTATTTTTCTATTTTTCTTCTGTAAGGATATTGTTCCGTGCTGTCCCCATGGCCCTGTTACTCTGCGCCAAACCTAACAGAGCGTTCGTCCTTTTGTCAGTGCCTGTCACCTGTTCTCTCTCTCCCTCTCTCTCTCTCTTTATCTCTCTCTCGTTCACCCCACCTCCTCGTATTTCTCTTCTCGAGCTGACAATTGAAGTCCAGGGGGGAAACTCACGGGTTTGCTTCAGGGAGAGGTGTAAAAAGGGGAGTGGAGAATAAGGAGCAGGTCTGGCGAAGAGATTCTCCGCATCTCAATGCATGTCTTTTGGTTTTCTTCTGATTAACTTTGTCTGTTTGATCTCTGGAGTTTTCTTTTCAGTTCCTATCCTCTGATGTGGAAAAGATGATGCACTATAAGCCAGGAAGCATTACTAGATAAAAGGCACTGTGCCCGCTATATATGCTTTCTGAACATTCATCTCTCTTCACGACACTCCACTTCCTGGCTTCCACAGTCTGCTGCAGTGAAATACTGTAAATATTATTGAGAGTAGGAGAACAGACTGATTTAATTAACCCAACTAACCTAAAATTATGACTATGTTTTCTAATTTACAGTAGTGTTCACATCTAATCTTGAGTGTAGTGAAAGCTGGTTTGGAATGACGATGACATCCGTTGACAGAGCAGTCAATTTTTCAGACTGATCTATAGCGTAAATCTGCGAAGGCTCAGACAGGCGATGACTTAAGATCCACACGGCGACATGCTTAGTGGCAGCGAATATATGATGCAGCGTATGACACAGTCGAGGCGAAACAAGTTTGCTAGTTTGACATCAAGCATCGAGTCACATCTGACAACTAAAAAGGTGATTTAATGTCATCTTCCCGTAGCTAGCTGTCCCTGGTGAGATATTTTTTAAAAAACAAATTTTCTGTGAAATAACTTTCTATTGCTTTTATTCCAGATTTTTCTTGCAATAATAATTTAAAAAAAAACCTACATTTTATTACAGAAATATACTGAAATGTCATTCTTTTTTATCTCCTCTGAAAAGCCACCATGTTTTTCCTTAGTTCTTGCATATGTCCTCAGCATACAAAGTGAAATAAAAAGTACTAATCAGAACACTAAAAAGGCAGCTTGCAATTCCTCTTCACCGTTTTCACAGGACTGTGTTTATACGTTTTGAAATGCAAAGTCTTTTATTTAAAGTGCATTGCTTTTTTAAGAGTAGTAAATGTACGCTCAGTAATGTGCTGAAATGCCGTAATAGAAAAACGACAAGAAAACATGAAAATACACACCTCACAGCTGTATTCTTTTTGTTCAAGTAATGTTCTGTTTTTCCAATAAAATTTCCCAAAACAAGCACGAATCTAAGTATGGGGTAGCATACTAAAAGCTTTGCTTTGCAATTATTCTGCTACTCTGTTCTCAAACCTATCATTTGACATTTTAAAATATTCCCTGAATAATGTATCCTAAACTTTCCAAAATTCAAAGCAGTGAATTCAGCAGCAAAAATGATTTATGGATGATTTTAAGAAGCTGCGTCAGACGAGATAAAGTGTATTTGTCTTAAAATTAAAGCTACCATTGTCGATGTGTATTTAAGGCTTGGCTGGCTGACCTTTCAAGTGCACCAACCTTGTACAAAGCACTAATTTAGAGTCCTATTAAGTTCTGAGAGCTGGCTAATTAATAGCTCTTTAAATACAAAGATTTAAGTCTTTGGCGAAATACTGAGGCACTCAGCTGCCATCATGGGAGGGCAATGTCAGCCCAGAGAAAGAAAAGTCAGGCTATTATTACTCTAAGGAATGCAAGACTGCTTGATAGTAAAACTACTCCAATTTTTTTTAGCACACTATAGCTTCCACTGTTTAATGCACCCAGAAATTGGAAAGAATTCACTTCTTCTGCTGTGTGTTAAAAATGCATCAGTTGTTAAGGAAAATATTAGAATCAATGACCTAAAACTTACTTGTGTCACAGACATCACAGGTTTTGGGTTTTGCGGAGGCCGTTTTCACCCAGTTTTGAACTTACTCCTCTTTACGGTCATTACAGTTACTCAAGCCCGAAAATCCCAATTTTGATCAAAGGGGAGAAAGTGTGGGGTAACCCCGAGGTGTACTGTAATGTTTAATAGGTCTGTAAATGTAAATGAGAGCCAGTGAACTTGTAGACGACGTCACAGATAAGAAGGTGATCTAGGTTATACCAGCAAGATGAATGTTATGATGTCCGTGCCCGATTGGTGTGGAATAAATCACCCGTGATCGCCACACAATGCATGGCGGTTACAGTTCCGTTGGACCTGCACCTGACTTGCTGCGGCGGAACACGGGAGCAACGGCGGCCCCGGAAAATCAAGGTGGCTGCAGTTTTTTTTAGAGCGAGGAGCTGCAGCCGTGGTCCGCCGGGGACCACAGTTGGATGTTTTTTGGAGTCAGGACCTGTAGCTGGAGTGCAGCGGTTTCACCCCTGAGCTGGCTGGCACTTAATATATGCTACTTTGAACAGATGCACACAAAGTTGGATAAATGAAGCAAAGTTCTCAAGGCTTAGCTTCTCTCGAAAATAAAAAAAAAGTAATAATAAAAAAAAATCCCCATATTTTTACTGACTCCTCTCCTCCCAAAACAATGCTCTATTGTTACGAGGGTCTACTCAGGGTCTGTCTGGTGTACCTCTCCCAATCTCCTACTGTAACAAAGGGGAGTGTGTATGTGTGTGTGCAGGTGTGGGAACAAAAGAGCTGGCAGGAGGCAGACATACAATGTGGAGCCCGCCGTTGACGTAAAGGGTGAGCCCGGTCCTATCGCCGCACGCGACTGACCGCCTCTTGCCTTATGAGGATTCCTTTGTTCGCTTTTAGGTTATAGCTCAATCACCAGCAGCAAAACAACAACAAAGCCTCCCAGCTGTCCCCAAAACCCCCTATCTGTAATCCTTCACCGGAGCGCTATGCTCTTCCCTGCTGTCCTACTCTTTTCCTAATTACATAACACATTATCTTATACACTGCAGGACTTTTGGGTGCAGCTGAATGCAATATTTGGTTCTGAATGATGTAATTAAATAAACAGCCAAGAAAAACGATGCAGAATTGAGTCTCGGTGCTTTCTTTCCTTTTCTTTCTCCCTTAGCCTTGGAGACACTGGACCCATCTTTGCATCCCACAATTCCTTGCAACAGATGACTCATGGTGTCCCCAGGTGATACCTTTTTTATTTTTCATAATATTTTTTGGTATTCACAAATACACGTGTTTATAGAAATGCTATTCAAACACCACAGACAGCTGTTTTAATCCACTCTTTCACATGTCCCTTGTGCAATCGTCCCCTACACTGAATTTGGATCTCTTCAAATTTTACGCATTGTTTTGCTCCTTTCAGTCTTTTCTGTGATGCCATAACCAAGCATCCTTGCTTGCTGGAAAGTGGAAACAGGATCATACTCTAAACATTTCAGATAAACCAGGCACAGAATGACAAATCATTCCAATATTATTTGTGACTGAAAGGAGCACAGAGACTTAGAGAAGTAATAACAGTGACAACAAGCACTACAGAAACTAAAGTAAAGTTTTTCAGTCGAGCGATGAACCTTGTTCATAGCATGTCTAGACAGCATTATACTGTCGAGTATAGATTGTCTCTACTCTTTTGATGGGCTTACATCAAAACAGACACAATCCTTTAGAGCACATATTTGTTTACTGAAAATAAAGTGCACTTTACACTCAAATATTTCTGATGGGACATTTGGAAGACACAGTTAATATCAAAAACAAATTAAACTCACATTCATTTTCTGGTTTCACCATTTAAATTTTGATTAGCGTGAAAACTAAAGTGACCGGGATTGTGAAAACAAGCGATCGCACCTGGACAAGAAATGGTCCAGCAAAACCAAGTCTTCTCATTTGTACAGACTGCACAGTGAGAAAATACACGTTAATTAGTCAGATTGTGAGGTGCTGTTAATTGGATTTTGTTACTTATTTTTGGTTTGTCCTAAAAAGGTCAGCTAAGCAGCTGCTTGCTGTGACGTAAACTTACCAGACATGATTGGTATTGACTTCCAACGCTCCAAAAGAAAGCAAAGAAATGAATTTTTAAAACTGAACTATTCCTTTTGTTATTGGTGATATGAAAATGTGATGCATCCTGATACCACAAATGTTCACAGATGTCAGAGCAATCCCAGTTTTTCAATATTCTCACTAATGCCTTGATACTTTCTTATTAAAATGGCACGACTCAAACTTTTTCACTAAGCAGCATGAAAGTAAAAACTGCCAAGTGCAATCTTTTACCCACTAAATATTCTCTACATTTCATGTGCACCAGGGATGATTAGTCTGGTCTAATATAGTAAGGCCTTTTAGCGGCTACAAAAACTGAATTATGGCAGACGCTGGCTAGATAGCAGCTTGCACTGAAGGCTATGAAAAACCAAAACATCCCTTGTGCACTCAAAAAGGACACAAGTACGTAAAAAGCTGGATGAAAAGGTAGTTCAGCGTAATGGCATGTAAGTACATTTGTGCATATTCGCTCAGCTTTTATCTATACCTTTTCTCACAGTGTTGCATGCTTTTAAATATCTGCAATAAAAAAAAAGAGCGAGAGACTGTACTCACTGTAGAGTATGGTGCCCTGTGTAGATCTTGTTTTCACTGTCAAATAGAGAAAAACAGTGGTGTCCTTGACTGTAGCAGGTCGATTATTGCTGTCACCAGAAGGCTGAAGAAGAAACGCAAGAGGCTGCAGCTCCAAATAAGACGTGCCATCGAACGAGGGGATGTACACTGTGGTATCTAGAAACAAGCATTAAATACAAATCAGTAAACTGCATTTGCATGGAGGTAGAAAAAAAGACTAGTACTAGTTTTTAAAAAAAAAAACACATTTTCACACATTTTTGCTTGAAACCAGGACAAAACTACGCGTATATCTGAATGACATATCTTGTAATGGCCTAAAGTGCTTTTGTTAGAAAACAGAACAGCAGAAATTGGACTGTGTCCGCCTTTGCAGCACTGATAGTTTGTCCGTGGGCACAGTCAGCGGGGCTTTGTCGAGGGCTTTGTGCTAGTGTGTCATTTCCCATTGGATGACAAAGCGATATGACTTTAAGGAAAGGTGGAGGAGGTACGTGCTCAGGTCATCAACTCCACAAGCCAGTGATGATCTGTTGGCCTTTGAGACAAAGGACATTGCGCACCTGGTGGATAGCTTGCTGTTCAGGTGCATGACAGTCGATTCAAAATAGGCCACCCCAGACTCAGCTCAGGGGATTTTACCTTCAGAATCCGGCTCTCAAGGAAAAATGCACTTTATTCTCAGCTGAGAACTCATCATATACAGTATGTGTAGGGCTCTGAAAAAGTATTTTTTTCCCATTGTAAGAGAAACATGAATGTCCTCTTATGACTCTTGTGTTCACTTTTTTAGTGCTTTGATGCCGGATCAAATGGATTTTTAAAGTAGGATGTGAATGATTGACAACATTTAGAAGAGACTAGAAAGTAAAAGAAAGAATGAGAAGAATCCTGGGATATTTCATAAAGTTGTAAGGAAAGAAACTGGTGGTCTTAAAGTTAGGAATCTCTGTGACTTGCCTAACAAGTGGCAATGGTATAGTCAAACTATAGGTTTATATGCAGGAAGAACTTAGTAAAGTCACTTGGTTTTGAATGTCACAGCTGAGTGGAGGGAGTTAGATAGGATGATTATGTGGAATCAGGTAAAGGCTTATGAACATACCACATGGTTGTACCTGCTATACACCACAGTACTGAGATGAACAAAACACAACACGCAAATCTACTCTCCGTACTGTAATTTGCTCTCAGTAGCTCAAACAGGAAGAACAGCAAATGGCTGCAACTTGTTTTCGTCGTTTACTGTGGCGCTGCTTGATCCGTGAGTCAGATACTACTTGTGGACAGTTAACGCAGCGTTAGTGGGTTTATTCATTGCAACGAGGATAACACAATTCATGGCGATCAGTCAATCATGTCAACAGGGCATCCTGAAAACAGCCCTAACGAGCTCATGAGAAGGAGTCGAGTCATACAGTAAGTGAAAATATCAGCAAGGTGAATTGCAAGCTTTGACAATAACGACTGTTCGGTGTCCTGGGGGCCGGTGGGACACCGACTCGGGCCAGTTTAATGATCAGTCACCACACCGACACCCGGGAAGATTTTCCAGTCGTACCATTTCTCAAATGCTCATAATCCTGTTTTCTCTGCCTGTACTGTACGACTGCTCCGCCACTTTCCCCCACTCTTGCCATTTTCCCGACCAATCAGAGTGGATGACTCCTCCGAGTTGTGCAGAGAATTATGTGCAGCAGACATGACAGCCAATGCTTCATATTACAAAGAGAAAATAAAAAAAACAAAACAAAACAAAAAAAAAAACCCCAGTTTTTCTTTTGTTGTGGAAGGAGCGGTTTCCTTGGGCGGAAAATGATGAATCAATCCTGTAATATTTGCTGGCAATTTCTGAGTAAGGCAGATTGAGCTGGCTCATTTTTAAAGGCACCAGCAATTACAGCAAACACACACTGGATGCCCACAAAAAGAGCTGGCAGCATCTAGCCAGTGTGTTGGCAAAGCAGGAAGCCGACAACCCCTCATCAGGTCCCATTAATGTCAAACACAAAAACAGAGAGGCTCACCACCCCAAAAACAGTCCTTTTTGTTTGCCTTAAAAAAAAAAGAAAAAAAAAGAAGGTGATTTGTTGTCATTTCACCTGACTACGTTTATGGACAGGCTTCTCCCCGATCTTTATCTCTGAAAATATTGCCTGCACTGTGTGGTCCAATTTCTATTTTATAATTAGATTAAAAAATACACAAATCAAAATGAATCACAGTCTTTTAAAAATACCTTCTGTTGCCACTTTGCTGTTCAATGCAATTAAAATGCACAAACGAGAACATCATAATACTATTAACCAAGAAAGGAAAATTTTAAAAGAACTAGTTTGACATAGTTCTGTTTCCAAGTAGGACCACCAAAAAAACCCCCAAAAAGACACTTTAAATGAGTAAAAATAGCGTTCAGTCTTATTTGGATTGATGCGGTAGTTAGGTAAAAGTTGTTGAAATGACATAAATGGGGCAAAATCGTGCTCTCGACTTTCATTTTATTATTCCTTCCCGGCCGACATCCTACATCACAGCTTCAAATATACGAGAAGTAAGGACATAACTCAATGAGCCGTAGAAGGAGGTCATGATCAATACAGACCGAGCCTGAATAATTTCCTGCCTCACTGGTTTCGTCTTTTATGCCTACTTCCTTACCTGGCAGCCATTTACTCCATAACTAATTTTTGTGATCGCTTTCAGCTGAATGCTTACATACTTGACAGAATGGCTTTGGCAAGGTCTCCAACCTACTGTGTCTTCTTTGAGGAGACAATTTATAATAGCTTAAAACACTGACATGCCCAGTTGAACTGGCTTTATCTTGACAAAACCTGTCTTATGGTTGGCTACTTGATATCAAATACTCACTCAGCCACCAGGCACCGGCCTGGATTATAGCACACCGTAGCAGAGGTGCAGCCCCAGGGTCTGAACATAAGACAGCAAGACTCAGAGCTTAAGTTGCTTATGTACAGGTTGTACGTAACATAGTAAATCTAACTGAGAGGCAAATCCCCATGTTTTGGAGTGACAGCTCTTTTTTTTTTCATGGGCTTTTTTTTTCATCACTGTGATGATTTAGTTGATATTATAATATTTGGGCAGACATTCTGTGTGTACTGTTACCTGAGAAGAAGTAAATCTGTTGTTTTAATGCATCTACTAGTGTGACACCTACTATGGTAGCTACAAAAAAGTATAATAATTCATGTTAATATTAATATGAGCAATCCCTGCTGTAGACCTCATCCAGTTCAGGATCCATCTGCCACACACTGTATAGGAAATAGATCCATAAATGTAGGAATAGTAGAAATAGTCTGCCTTCAGCACTGCCACACTTTTAGTGTATTATAATAACATGAAGATTGAGAGAAATCAGAAAAATAAGAAGAATAAGTGACATACTATTCAGTGTCTTGCCCAAGAACACCTGGCTTTCAAAATACCTCAACACATGTACAACATTGTACTAGAGAAAAGAAACAGTTATAAAATGTTCACTCTATTGTGCACAGCAGAGAGGTCGGAGTGTGTCCTTAGATATGATGTTCTTTCTCTATTGCCATGGAGATACTTCATTAGTATGTCATTTATTATATACTACATGTCAACAAATCCGCGGTGACATTTTAGTGACTGAAAAATGAAAAGAAGCCGTATAGACTGGAGCGCATCATGATGTTTGTTTTAGATATGCGATCTCCGTCAGATCTGTGGGCTGTGTGACATGTCAGCATTTCATCTAGGACACAAACAAGTCCACATCATTAGTCACTGGGTACTATGACGTATCTATAATTAACTGAGAGCAGGGGTGGCTTGCTCTACGCTCCTCTTGTGGCTATTACTTAATTCGACGAGATGTGAGGACAAGGTTGTCACCCAGCAAAGTTGCTGTCGCAATACACACTCACACACTTTGTCAGCATGTAAACAGCCCCTGGACTCTGTCTGCCGGCTAAGGACGAGTGTTGCAAAGCACATCAGTGGATGAGTGCTCACATGAGAACGCGCTCTGTTAAACCTGAGCGACTGGACTGCTTTTGAGGAGGGGCAATTCCTCAAACTCAGCAGAAATGACACTAAAAGGCCAATGCTGGTATTTAAAGGAAAAGTTTATGAGGTGAGGGATAAGCAGGAATTCACTTTATGGTTATGGAAGGAAAAAGGATGAGACTATATGTCATGATTGCGGGAATGTATTATCCAATCAGATTCATTTACAGGTATCGTGGTGGGAATTTACTATCTATATTAAGCCACTATGTATTACAACATTATTACATCACATGCCAGGTGGTAATGCAGCTTTGCCTTATCAGGGTTAATTTCCAATTAGTAAGGTTAGCTCCAGCTTCCTTATGTGCGGCAATCACATGTGATATTATCTTTCTCTGAAGCTGAAAGGTACAACAGCGAGCAATAAATGAATGAGCAAATGAGTCAATGAATGATTCATGTTCTTTGGTCTCTGCTGGCTGTTTAAACGCTGGCCAGAGCTTCTTTATAAAAAAAAAAAAAAACTGGCTGAACAAAGCACCATCTCTGTCATGTAAGCAAAGGGGAGGGGAGGGGCGGCACCGCTTTTCCTCGACGTAGCCGTCTCCCACGGGAAAAACAAACCAGAGTGAAGGCTTAAAAATAGCATTTCATTTTTTTTTTTTTTGCTACAGTGCCCGGAGAGGCAAATAACATTTCAGGAGATTACTTAAACACCTGTAAATTAGCATTTTTAGAACACGGGGCAGACGTGTCAAATCAGGGTGCCAGTTGCAACCATGCTGCTCAGGCCACGTTAATGATTGTTAACATTAGCTCGAGGCGGCATCCTGTCACATTTCCACATGTTCTGTAAACGTCTGTAAACCATCTATTCTGCTACAGTGAAGGCTTTTTTTTTTTTTTTCATGATCTCTGAGGACTTCCATCACATGTCACCGGACAAGAGTCTTTCCCACCGTCACTCAGTTTTCGAACACTGGCTGTCCATCGAGTTACACAGTTCCTCGTCTTTATGCTTAAATTTAAAGTTAACTTCAAAACTTCCAAAGAGCAACGGTTAAAAAAGCAATTTCCTTGTGAGGATTAATAAGGGTTTTTCTGATTCTAAAGGTAAAGATCAATCCAACTTCCATTATTAAAAATATTTAATGCTAATAAGAATTTCCATTACTTGAAACATTTCCCAGGCTTAAAATGTACAACACATATAACATCTGGTGGCTACTGTTATCCAAAAGCTCCTTATTTAAAACCAACCACTGTAAGCATTGTTAGTTTAATGTCTTGGGTTTTTTCCCAGGAGAAGAAATGTGTTTTACACAAGAAACTTGAAGAAAGCCTGACTATTGTTGATGCCCCAAAAAATCCTCTCTTGTAGTTGCTGTAATTGTGTTGATTTCGCCCCCACACACACACAGCGCTGTAATTCCTATCACAGGTAATTGACTCTTCAGTATGTCCTGCCCCCTTAGTAATGCCTGCTCTGCCTGGAAAACCACCTGTTCCCGCACATGGCATGTGTAGCTTCCAGTCATAGTGGCACATTTAACACTTAGAATTAATTAGTTGAGTTACCATTGAAGCAATTAATTTCAGCCAGAGATCGACTAAAGCTTGCAAATAACAGTAGATATTGCCAGGTTTTACCAGCTGGTGCTAGTGTTAGGGTGAGCAAGAAGAAATGTGAGATCAAATTGATATTATGTGGCGACATAACTTCATTTAATTTCTTTGCTTTTTTAAATTGCGTGTATTTTCAAACAGGGCTGCAAGGTGGTTCAGTGGTTAGCGCCGTTGCCTCGCAGCAAGAAGGTCGCCGGTTTGCGTCCCATTGAGGACACCGGGGATCTTTCTGCATGGAGTTCGCATGTTCTCCCCGTGCAGCGTGGGTTCTCTCCGGGTTCTCCGGCTTCCTCCCACAAGGTCCAAAAACATGTTGAGGTTAATTGGTGATTCTAAATTGTCCGTAGGTGTGAATGTGAGTGTGCTTGGTTGTCTGTCTCTAAGTGTAGCCCTGTGATAGACTGGCGACTTGTCCAGGGTGCCCCCTGCCTTCACCCTAAGTCAGCTGGGATAGACTCCAGCCCCCCATGACCCTAGTGAGGATTAAGTGGTGTATAGATAATGAATGGATGGTATTTTCAAACTCTTTCAGATGAGGAGTTAGTGGTGCATTTGGCACATTTAACACTATTCTGGGCCTAATCTACTGTAATTTTCGGACGATGAATATAAGCCACTAACTTTAAAATGAAAAAAATGTTTGTACATATAGGCCGCACTTGTCTATAAGCCACAGGTGTCCATGTTGTAACATGAGATGTTTACACAGAAAGATTTTTTTAACTTTTAATTGAATACGTACTGGTAACATACACAAATACGTACCGTAAATGCTTTTGTCTGATCAGTGCCTGTAACAGCGCTGGTTAAGAAAATAAAAAATACAGCAGCCTACCACGAAAAGTCACTGATCGCTATCTTCATCTTTCCCTGCGCACTAAAACCACAAAAGTCATCTTCTGCGTTGTAGGAATTGAAAAGCCTCAGAATTACTTCGTCACACACTTCCTCAGTCTCTCTTTCGTTGTCGCTCTCAATGTCACTTTCGTCTCGAGGCAAATTTGTAAAAATCGGAAAAATCCACAAATTAGCCGCATCATTGTTTAAGCCGCAGTGTTCAAAGCATGTGAAAAATGTAGCGGCTTGTAGTAATTACGGTAGTAAAGAGCAGGATCGATTCACAATTCCAGTGACAACTTATTGTGGGGAAATACTACACGCAATTTATTTCATTCAGTGTAACCTGCAACCTCACAAACTAGTTTGAAATGATATTCCACTTGGCCTTGAAGACTTCTTTACTACGGGTAGTAGAAGTTGGATGTGCTAAGGAGTGCAGACTTGAGCACATGAACATAATTTAATCCATTCCTCATATGTTTGCCCTTGTGTGTTTTGGTTCTGGAAAGGTAGCCACTGCTTAGAGGAGGTGTTTGACTAATGGTCAGGTAGTTTGCATTCGTTATCACCTGGACTTCAGTTGCTCAACAGATTGTAGCAAAAAAAAACCTGGTCAAATATATCCAAGCTAACTTAACACAAAATGCATCAGCATGTTTAAAGTTAATATAAATTAAATAAGTTATCAGTCTGTTTAATATATATTAGCAGTACCCTTTAAATTCATGTTGAAGTATTAATCATATGCTGGAGCTACCAGTGCAGGGGAGTGGACACGGCTATCGAAACACAGCATCTGAAATCTCCCACAGCCGTCAGCAGCTTGGCTCACATTATCAAGCTCACAAGCAATTAATTCACACATTCTATTGTTACCGCTGCTGTCACCGACACAGACTGACGACAATGGCAAAATACAGGATGTTGTTTTCTCCACTGACAGAATAGCATGCATGGCAGCAGAGGTAGGAAAAAAAAAAGAAACGATGTCAGGAGATACATCAAGTGCACTGTGAAGAAATTTCAAAAGGGAAAAAACTCCTTAGTATGTGTGACTAGTGCTGCTGTCTCCTTAGTATTAGTGTCAGAGTGGTTGGTACAAAATAAATATTTTTTGGTTGGGACAGGGGTGAGAGCTGTAGCTGAATGTTGAGCAAGAGCTGCAAGGTCGCATTCTCATTCCCAGTGAGCGCTGGAGGTGAACATGGACACACAGCAACGGTTCAAGCTGCTTATATGGATCTTTCATTTCATTAATCATATACTGAATAATTCACATCACTCAAAATTCTTAATGCAGCCGACTCTTTTCTCCCTCATAGTGAAACCTATTAGCCAAAGAGGCTCAGCATATATTAACCAATATAATTTGTTGGCTGGCTCTTCATGATACCACTATGGAGGTCACAGTACAGTGGGTTTTTAAGCTTTTTTTTTTTTTTTTACTGCCTAGGTGTATTTTATATATTATGTTTACAATCTGGTAAACACCGTCAGCTGAGTACAAAAATCTTCAAGCCTACCTTTCTCACAAAAAGTTCCAGTAAAATGAAGCGGACAGTGACAGGAAGGCAGAGCTCCTTCAGGCGGCTGCGGCTGATGACATGTTCCTCCGTTGCGGCAAAGACCGTCACGGCAAACTCGAGGTTCATGCAGAGGGTGTTTTGGTGTTTGTGTGGGAGCTGCCAGCGCTGTTGTGTTCACTGTGTCAGAGGTAGCTGATTGAGTTGTCAAACTTGGGGAACTTGTTGTGGGAGCTTCGATGGCATACAAAGTATATCTGGAAGATTGAACAAAAGTTGGAGTGGTTTAAGTGGGCAAAAATCCAATTTAACATTAAAATCCTTTGCTTTTAGGGCTAAAGATATGAACTGGTTTCCGGTGAAGTAAATTCCTCCATTAAAAGGTAAATGTAAAGTGCAGTCATTTACCAAGTAGACATATCTTTGACTGCAATCCCGGAAAAGAGAGGAAAACTCGAGTGTTATTTATCACAATAAGTGGTCAGATATTCTCTGCTGCATCAGACGTAGCAAAATGGGATTTTTTTTGAGAGAGATTTTTGTGTGTGTGTGTGTCCAAGAAAAAAAATATACGTTTTACCAACACAACACAACAAATGCCAGGCAAAAATTGAATCAAAGCAAGCACTCGTAATGAAGCCAGTGATTCTTCTAGAATCCAGGGACTGTACCTGCATTGGTCTATGTTGCTGCCGGCGATGGCATCAGATGTGGAGAAGCTCCTCTGGTTATTAATTTCAATTACTTCAATGCAGCCAGTGTAGTTGTGGAACGGCTTTGCTCTCTTCGGGAAAAAATATATGCAGAGACACAATTCAACTGTTATACTGTGTAAGATTATTGCACCTTAAAACAATTTTCTTTCTATGCACTTTAGTCTTTCAGAGCCTTATGATTTCAGCAGTTAAGGTAAAAACAGAGGAGCAATTAAAAAATCTTACCTGATTGGGAAGATAGTTTGGCGGCAAACCACCTGTGAAGATGCTGTTTGTTCTTTTTAATATGTGTCCCAACCAGTAATTACTTGCTGTGCTTTTAATTTTCTCATGACCAGAAAGAGTCAGCTCTGCTTCACACGGGGTCAGGCGTTGTCTGTAAAAGAGGATGAACACAACAGGTCGAATGTACAACAAGCACAAGTGCACTCGTTCACAACATGTCACATTATTTATTGTTAAGCAAATGTTATGATTCCTATAATTTTACATAAGCATGTGTATCTGCTTTGTCTCTGTAGAGTCATGAAGCAATTTCACACAAAAATATCCACAGTCCTACAATTTAAAAAGCAATTGTTTTGAGCTGGGTTTGTGACTTGTTTGAATCACAAGAAAGGGGAAAACAATAAAGAAGAACCCAGCAGTAGATTTTTATTTGCCTAACAAAAGTTATTCAAACGCATCCTTTGAAATTAATTGCTACAACCGAAACCGAAAACTTCCAGAAGTTGGATCCTGAATCATCCCGCTGTTTTTGTATTGATGGTTTGCCTAAATTTCTTTCGGTTTTCTCTTTCACTCTTTTGCTTTGATACATTCTACTTCCTTTAAATCTGGCCAGCATGCTTTACTTTAGCTACCCTGTTCAGATAGCTGTCTTCACACACGTCCATCCTTCTCATCTCCTCTGTGCATTTATATACATAACTGCATGTTGCTAACTCTGTCTTTTCTCTCCTGTAGTTTGTATGCACCTCTCTGCAGGTATCTCTGGCTCTGCATAAATCTGATCTGCAGCTACTGATTCCAGCAACCTGTCCAGTGTTTTATGTCCTCTTGTTTGTTGTCTGTTTGCCTCTGCTTTGGTTTTCTCTCTTCCTTTCACCCTCACCCTAACTGGTCAAGGCAGACGGTTGCCCTCACTGATCCTGGTTCTGCAGAATTTTTCGTTCTGTTAAAAGTTCTTCCTCTCCACACCTTGGATGAGTTTGGTTTTCTCTGTATAATTTTGTAGGGTCTTGGTTGTAATGTCTAAATTAATCAGGTAAATCTCCATAATAAAAATAAGAATAATAGGTTTCAAGCTTACTATTTCATTTCAGCAGATCAATTTGTATTTTATATAACGTTGTAGGGTTTTAACTGTCATATTTATATACCTACATTCACATCATATATCAC
>NW_007577862.1:614509-626073 GCF_000690725.1 Stegastes partitus | reverse complement strand
GCTAAACGGCTGTTGTTTTAAATGGACCATATAAGTAACAGGGATTCTACTGTAGCTCATAATATGAAAGTCTATTTGTTCCATGTGTTTAGAAGTACTTGAATGAGAAATGATCATCTCATAATGCACAAATGTTGACAGCTGAAAGTGCGAATGCTGAGATTTAAAATCTGCGGTAAACGTGTCTAATTGTTTTGTTTCCTCTGTCGATACGATCGGTAATTCTGATCCTTTTCAGAGGCGCTGCGGCCGAACTCCATTTTGTTATCTTCAGGTGTCTTATGAGCCTCTACGCAACTATTTTGGACCCACCCCACAGCCATTCATAGATTTCAAAAACCAATTCTCCACTTTGAAACAACAGGGGAGAGCAGATAATTACCTAAGTGCAGATTCTGGACTAACCGTCTGCAGCTTGAGGGTACTCAGGCCACAGACGCACAGCCCCCTCTCTAGTGTCTCCCGATGCCCCTTGTTCCCCGAGTGGAAGTTAGAAGGTCCATGAAGCAATCTAGTCTGATTTGTTAAGCCTGTACTTTGCAGGCTGTTGCATATGCCGGCTAAACACTCGGGGCACTAACTCCAAGCAGCATAAGTCCTTCCTCTAGAGCCAGCATGGAGAAGCGGTTAATTTAGAAGCAGTCTGCCAGAGCGGCCTGGCCAGCAGCCAGAGGGCACTATGCTCACTGTCCTTGAGAAGTCAGCCCCACTGGGTTTCTATTTAACATATTGAAAAGCGCTTTGACGGGAAGATATATTAAAAGTCTATAATGAGTTAGGCGGTGACGTTGAGGATGGCCATGGTGTTGTAGCTCTGGGTTAAATCAGACAAAGATGGACGGACTCAGCCATCAGACAATTACAAAGAATTTGCTTTGTGACACCAGGAACCATTTTTCCATACTCCCAACCCTCTAGTTATGACAGCTCTCTTTCTTGCAATGTCTCAAGGGGTTGGAACGGAACATTATGATTGATTCATACTGCTGTTGTATTTTTCTTGCAGGAAAAAAAAAAAAAAAAAAAAACAGGGGCGGAGCCTTGTCGCCCCCTTCAACCTGATTGGCCTCTTGCATATTTAGGGCAGTGCAGCTTTCTGCCAGGAAAACATCAGGCAACCTTCCCACTCAGCATTGTTTCAGGAGGAAATAATTTGCTCACCTTTGGCTCACTGTGCTCAAAATCACCTTCAGCGCTTTGACTTTTATCTGTGTCTGTCTCTTTTAAATGTCATCTTCAGGAAACTTAAATTCAGTTATTTTTTTTCCTCAGCCTCTGAATCTTAAATTTTAAGATCAGTCTAAAAAATATTAGCACTTGACAAATTATTACTCTTGCCATACAGAATTTCTGCCAAAAAAGAAGGAGAAATAGTCTCTCTGTGCAATGTTTAAAGTCTCTATACTCTCTCCCTAAATGCAAAGTAAAGCGATTTGATACAAGTCGAGCATTAGCTGCTTCATTTCAGCTTCCAGTTCATACATAATAAACTTTGTGTCTTGAACCTAAACCACAATCTTTCTCATGTCAGAACATAATGAAGAGGGCTGGCAGCAAGACTGCACATGGGCTTAGGAACAATATAACTAAAGGGGCCAGAGCCTCACTTTAAATCATTTAAACATCGATTTTGTGCTCAGCTCTTGCTTGTTAATCTTTTCGTAATGAAAAACTGCAAATGAAGACTTTAGAACAGCCAATAAAACATGGTCAGTGATCACTAATGCATTTTAATAGGCACATTCTGACGTTTGTTTTAGTTCTTTAAAATGTAAGCCCATCTGCCCATTCGTAATAAAATCTAAATTCTCAGTCTAGTGATTCCTGCCAATTATATATCTTCCCCCAGTATTACTTGGGGCCCTTCTCTCCAAAAAAATAAAAAATATGGCACACTTGGAATGAGTGGATAACTTGGGATCAGGCTAATACCAGCTGAGGTGCTAACAGTATTTGAACAAAATTTGTATATTGCTAAGATCTGAACAGTTTATCACTGTGAATGTGCATCTTCTCTCAATAGAAAATGTATTCTTGCCTGAAGCAGATACATATTACACTGCATCCGGTTTGATGTCTTTGTAAATACACTCCATAAATGAAAAGCTGTAAAATGAAACCGTAATTTATTCACATTTGGTAATAACATTTTCTCCTGCAGCAGAACAAGCTGAATAGGAACTGACCACAACACAGATCTGAACATTCATAGCCAGATTCACAAGGTTAAATTAGTTTAAAAAAAAAAGAACATACCTGATATTTACAAGGTAAACTGCATCGTCATCAACACGGATTAATGCGCTCATCCTCGTAACGTCTTCCTCTTCATTACAGCAAAAGGCATACTGAAACATTTGGGAGGGAGTTTAAAGACATGCTTTGTGCTTTTTTTCATGTTACTGCTCTATTAACTTTACAAATTGGCTGAAATAGCAGACTTTCAAGGGCAAAAAAAGAAGTGCACTGGCTACCTGCAAGACTCCATCCTGGATGAAGAGTTTCATGAAAAAGAAATCACCGTTAGCAGGTCCTTGGTCCACGTAAAGTAAAGTTCCCTGGGCCGCCGTGGTTTGAAATCTCACAGTGATGTTGTTAAGCGCACCGAGGTCAATACCTCGAAACTCCAAGTACGAATTCCCAAAGTAATGAAGGTAGCTCGAATCTGGGGAGAAAGAAAAAAAAAACACAGAAAGCTAAAACGGGGTAAAGGGTAAACAAAAGTGAGACAGACCACAGTTTATGCATCTTCTCTGTAAATCCCGCTGAGATTCTCCATTGATCCCTGAAAGAAGAATTCAACTTTTCAATTGCTTCCTCTACAGGGAGGTCAGTGCATGGGGCGGGATACAGAACAGCACCCTCAGAATTATTACAGATTCAGAGTGTGGCTAAGGACACCTCAGCAGGGCAGATGGTGGTTGCCAAGGAGACTTGAATGTGGACATCCTGGATTTTGTTACTCCGCAGTTGCACACAAAGTGTATGTCGCTGCATAAACTGAAAATGCGATCGATCGAACAACCTCGGGAACATAGACGGAATACAGCTTAAACAGACGAGTGTGGAGCGCAATGAGATTGAGTGTGGAATATAGTGGCAAAAAGTGAATAATCATTATTTTGAGAGTAGGGGGAAAAAAAGGAGGCTTTTGGTAACATCACAGTTTTTCCTTTTGCTCACTGTACAGGCATACTGTAAATAGTCTTATTTGCCAAAAAGCTGTGAAGCATGCAAATGGTACTATATTAGGCGAGAGAGGAGTCTTGGCTGAAATGAATATATTCATACAAGTTTATTACATGCCTCATTTTATAGTGGAATAACTTGGCTTATATCATCCATGAGAATGGGCAATTATGGGGTATTTCAGTAAAAGTTCCACTGCCCGCAAGCTTATTGGGGGTAGTGACGCAGACAAACTTAAAAGACTGACTCAGACTGCAATTGGAGGCGAGCATTAGGGGTGCTCATGCTCAATATATTTCTCATTTGAACCAAGTAGTGCAATTTGTTGCAGTAAAGTCAAACCGGAGAGCCTGTTAAAATGAAAGGCATTCCTGGATGCACCTGTCTCATGCTCTGTCCGCTCTTATCTTAGAAAAAATCATTACACCAGAGAGATCCGCAACGCTCCTTTAAAGTTGTTGCTCTGATTAATCGCGCGGCTGCGAGTTAGACCTTTATCAATATTTGTTAGACGTCAAGTCCTAATAGGCCAGACCCCTTTTGATCTGACAGCGAGCCCCTCAGGGCATTTGGCAAACAAGCTAACCTAAATACCCCCATTTTCTCTGGAGGGCAATATGACCAATACCCGGAGGAAAATCCCCATGATAACAGAAAGTGAGAATTATCAGGAGCAGACCTACTGTGATCCGTGAATTAATGAGGATAAATGCGCGCTGCAACAATGCTGCGCTGTCTACTGCTTCACTCCTGACAATGGAGTTTGCCAATGCTGATGATGGAAAATTACCCCTCAGAGACAAAGCTATTCATTAATTTTAAAGCCTTGTTTAGTCTGATGTAGTCTTTGATGCAGAGTGAGGCTGCTGCCAGGAGGCAGTATCATGCCTCATTAGCAGTTAGCTTCAGTCTCTCCTTCAAAGGTCTCCTGTTTTTACCACTACCTTACGTTCTCACACCAGATTTTTCATGCACACACCCCGAGTAACCAGTCGTAGTAGATCTAAATTGTAAATGTATACAATATAAACTGTACCTTACACTTTTTGTTCACATTTTAATATACTGCTACACACCGTATCTATTTTTTTGAAACTCTTAAAATACTGCTGACCAAGGACTTTGTCACTACTTTGTACTTTCAATAGAAGAAGAAGAAGAAGAAAAAAAAACTCATCTCACTGGGAATATTCCTTGATATAAATCTTTCAGATCAGATTTAATTAGGGCCAGTCCTAATACATGACCATAAAAGAGGTGAGAAAATGGATATGAGTCATATTTAATGTAACGCAGAAAGGTGGAGCGCAATGTTGCAGCAGCGACCGTAGGCGGATGTCAGACAGGTTAAAGCGCGAGACATTCCGCTAGAAAAATATATTTAGAGAAATGTGAACTTTAAGATCAATTAATATGAGGATAGACTTTGGATGGTGAGATTTAATTGATATAGACTTAATGTCCCATTTATTTAAAAAAGCCAGGATGTAAGTCCTGTTTTGTCCCTGATTTATTGGGTAAGGTAATAGACTGACTGATTGAACTTGTCACAGGATAGAGATAAAATACTGCTGAGGACCATTCTTGGACCTTCGCAATTTCAGAGCCCTGGGGGAAGGCAAAAGGTCATTCTGTACTTACAGAATTGGCAGAAAAAATATCTTCTATTCAAGATATGCAGCGTGAGGAGATTCGGTTGAGTATTTTTATACCACTGAGATTGTAAATATAATAGGATTTTTTCCCCCAGATCTAGTGTTTAATTATCACTCTGTTTTCTGGTTTTAAAAATAACTGCTAGATTTACTCCAGTGCACCTCACTGACAGTTACTGTACAAGAGCACAGAGGCCATAAACTGTAGCCGAAGTGACAAATTTAAACACTGCTTTTCTCATGTCGCCGAGCCTTTTTTTTCCTTTTGCATGAATATTCATATATCTGCATATCTTGTGAATGTCATTATGACTCACTAGCACAGTTGTGCCACTGAATATATCAGAACATTCAACTTATCAGGTGCTATCGTCTCAATTACAAACAAACTGTGCTCGAGAGAAGAAGGAAAAAAAAAGAAAAACACAAAGAAAACATAAACTGCTGCCAAACAGAACACGCATGTTAAAATGAAGGTTAGCAAAGGTGACTGCCCCGAGACAGGTACGGCACGTTTGAAAATGACTTACGTCTTGCTCATCAAGCTGATTTTGAGGGGGCTTAGGTAATTTCATTTCTGCTGCACATGGCAGAAAAAGATAACAGCTTCACCTGCGCTGTGGCGATCACTCCGAGGAAAGTCAACCAAATCATGGCTTAGCTGCAGTAAGCCTTCCACCACCAGCAATGTCCCTTCTAGATTCTCATCAGCTCTCATGTTGTAGAGCCGAAGTAAAATACTGTGGAGCTCAATATTGTCTGTACAGTGACAGAAAAACAGAACACAGAAGACACTCCATAAGATTTGTTTTTATTAGTTTACTTCTAAGCTGAACTGAATTTATTTTTTGCTTCACTATTTTAAACACACACACAAAATTCACGTGTTCTTTAGCTGTCCAGAAATGGAACCGTCTACTGTCAGTGCACCTATATTAACTATCTCCTCTATGTTTAAATTCCCATTGACTAGATACATTTCAAAGGTTGTGGAGCAGTCTTAGGTTTACAGGAGCACTGTCTGAGTCTATTTCAAGCAGCACCAAGGGCACTGCATGTGTTTAGATGGTGACCTAGTTTGATAAACTCATGAGTTTCTGGGTCCTCTCGCTTTAAAACTTATTTACTTTGATTATGCACTTATGTGTAAAGAAGTAAAGAGATGTTTTGGTCTGGAGATGCTCGGGTTTGTGTTTTTTTTTTTTTTTTCCTTCTTCACCACCAGTGTGTACTTTTAACCCTTTCTCATGTAGCGCGCCAGCGGATGAGGGTTGCATCAGGTGCAGCGGGGAGGACTCCATTATGTTCGGCCCACAGTGATTTTCAGAGTGTCGCACTGAATTGGTTCAAGCTCGTCTGTGTTCAATAGGTCTGTTTTACAGTCCCGTGAACAGTTTCAAAGGTAGACAGACCTCATCTGTCAAAGAGTAACAATCTGCCCGGCGTTCCGAATTCCTCCCCTCACATAGATGACTGAGTCCAATACCAATAATGTATAACATATTGTGTTCTGTGTCTATCATTTCAGCGTTAAAGGATACAGCCACAAATAATGACTGGACTGATTACTCTTTGAAGTCACTGTTTCCAAATAAAAATAGAAAATGCACTTTAGTGGCAAGTACAAAACTAGATTTTAACACTTCTTTTTTTTTCTTACAACAGCTGCACAAACTATGACGATCTCTGAATAAAACCTAATATATCATCGCCTGCTATGTTCCGAAGGCTCTGAAATCACATTTGGAGTGCCAGCTCAGTGGGAGTCTCCTCTCATTCTAAACTGGCAGAGCTTGTGCAGCAAAAACCTGTTTGGTGGGAGGACAAGAAAAGTATGGGTTTGTAATTTATCAACATAAAAAAAAAAAAAAAAACAACTCTTGGATTGCCATCAAATTAATCGCTGTAATGACTAATCAGTTTAAATAATTTTGTGTCACATATTGCTAACAGAAGTTATTGCTAAGTAATGGGAGCCACGGCCTGATTGAGAAGTGTTAATTTAAGATGATACACCGCCACATTGAAGCTCATTTATCATTTCATTGAGGCTGTAGGCTTGTTTTAATGAATATAATCTATATTTATATTGATCCAAAGTGGAAAAACTACATGAAAAAGCTTTTAGTACAAGAAGTTAGGAAATTAAAAAACTAACTCGATCTGAAGCAAAAGTAAAACCTGTCAAATGTATGCAGTCTTTGAAGTTGTTCATGTGTCTTTTGCAATCCACTAAGCTGCATTTGGAGATCATAATGATACTGATGCATCTGTGTATCAAGAAGTTTTATACAGAAGTGCTGCGAAGTATCAATGCAACAATGTAAAAAAAAATAAAAATCTAGTACAAATAAAAGTACTGAAATTTCTGGACTACAAGCCGCTACTTTTTTCACACGCTTTGAACACTGCGGCTAATGATGTGGCTAATTTATTAGACTGAGGAAGTGTGTGATGAAGTAATTCTGAAGCTGTTCAATTCTGACGCTGAAGAAGACGACCTTAGTAGTTTTAGTGCGCAGGAGGAAGATGAAGATAGCGATCAATGACTTTTCCTGGTAGGCTACTGTGTTATTTTATTGTTTTAACCAGCGCTGTTACAGGCACTGTTCGGAAAAATCATTGATTGTACGTATTTGTGTATGTTTCCAGTACGTATTTAATTAAGAGTTTAAAAAATCTTTCTGTGTAACATTTTTGTGTGTGTAAATATCTCATGTTGCAACATGGACACCTGCGGTTTATAGACAAGTGCAGCCGATATATGTACACATTCTTCTTTTTTCTTTTTAAAGTTAGTGGGTGCGGCTAATATTCAGCTGCGCTCAAAAGTCCGACATCATCCATCCATCCATTATCTATACACCGCTTAATCCTCACTAGGGTCACGGGGGGTTTGAGTCTATCCCAGCTGACTCAGGGTGAAGGCAGGGGACACCCTGGACAGGTCACCAGTCTATCACAGGGCTACACTTAGAGACAGACAACCAAGCACACTCACATTCACACCTACGGACAATTTAGAATCACCAATTAACCTCAACATGCTTTTAGACTGTGTGGGAGGATGCTGGAGAACCCGGAGAGAACCCACGCTGCACGGGGAGAACATGCAAACTCCACGCAAAGATCCCGGTGCGCCCCACTGGGACGCGAACTGGCGACCTTCTTGCTGCCAGGCAACAGTGCTAACCAACTGCACCACCGTGCAGCCCCACATTTAAATCAACAAAAACTTATTTTTCCCATAAATAAATAGTTTTTATTAAATATTACATAATTTTGTCTCTGGGCAACAACCAGTGAGTTACATGACACCATAGGGAAGGAAAAAGTTTCATAGACATCTAAAATGTGACAAAGGGCTCCTGCCAACCAAAAACAATCTGGAATGTAGCAAGTAAATACGGCTGCCAATAAATGTAGTGAAGCGAATAACATTTCTCTCTGCAAATCAAAAAAAAAAAAAAGTGTAGCATAGCAGCGAAAAAAATCTACTTCCAACTACTCGGCGACTTTCCACCACCACATGTACTCGCGAGCGCGCACAGTGCGGACCGTACCTGTGGATCGCCCAGCTGTTGGTGCTGGGCTGAGAGTTGGCGTCGGCACTCTGGGTGTGGAGCCGCGAGTGATGTTCTTGACTGTGGTCGCCAAGGGAACAGAATCCGTAACAGGAGGGAGGCAGCTGACCTTGTTGATGCCATCTACACAGGAAAATGCTTCTGGACATGGATTCAGCAGGCAATCATCATAGTTGTGCTCACAGTTCCTCCCCTGTGTACGTGAAATAGATAGCCTTGAGATGTGTCGTGCCACTCCACATTGAGATGCTAAACGGAGTTTAATGTTTGCAGCTCGGAAAATAAAGCACACTGGCATTATGTAACAAAAACAAGGATTTTTTAAAACTAAAAACATGTGATGCAAGATATTATGTGAGCTTATTGTTGTTGTGATGATTATTATTATTATTATTATTGATAATTCTGATTAACATTTGGGGTTGTTCACATAATGTAATAACAAACAGACAATGTGACTTTTTCTATGAGAATCCTGCTATAACAAAGAGAATAAGACATGATTAGACCACAAGCAACAATGAAAAAGGTGATGACACGTCTTAACAATTCAGCTAATTAGTGCCACAGAAGTATCAAGGGTACAAGAGGATAAAGGTTAGACAGAAAAAACAAAACAAAAAAAAAAAGAGATGGATAAGGGGAATAAGGTGGGGGAGCCTCACCACAAATCCAGGACGACAGAAACAGGTGTAGCCGTAGCCTGGATCATTCTGAATGCATATCCCCTGGTTGCAGGGCTGTGGAAGGCACTCATTAATGTCATCCTCACAGTGAAGGCCTGTCCAACCTGCCAGGAACAAAAGCCCACAGAGTGCCATGGTGAGCCCAGGCTCTCCCACTTCCACCCTCTGAAGTGAATATCAATCAGATTCTCTTACATTGATTTGCTTCTTTTTGGGTTCACACACATACACAGACAAGAAAAGGCTTTCACTAAAGAGTAAGATGCCACATACATTTTAATGAGCCGAGGCAGTATCGTCTTTTTATCACTGTCTTTTTTAGTACTGTATGACTACAAATTTCTCCCTGGAGAAAAGCAAAAGAACTTTGAATGGCTTTGAGGCGCAGACACCGTGTAGGCATTATGGTAACCTTTAGTGACACTTTATGTGGCCCCCTTTCAATCCAATACAAGATGTTCTGGAAGCGTTAAGATGGTTTACATATGGTAAACTGTACTCCACCACATCTGGAGATGTGGAGAGCTGCAGAAATTGTCTTGACATCTCGGCTGTGTTTTAGTAATCTCGCTCATGAGCCGCGAAGGTTGCCTGTAAGAGCTCCGGTTGCCTCATTTCAAAGTAAATTGAGAAACTCGCAGGATATCTGAGTGACTCACCTGACCTGCAGTGGCAGACGTAGCTATTAATAAGATCTTGGCAAACGGCACCGTTGTGGCAGGGAGCTGAGCAACATTCGTTAACATCCACTTCACAGAAATCCCCCATGAAACCTGGTGGACAGCTAAGAAAACATATCATACTTTAGAAACTGCGAGGCTGTCTCACAGTGCTGCCACTTCCTTCTTGTGGGTTTGACATGTTGTATTCGAGAACTGCCTCTTTTCGTTATTACTTATCAAAAAGTACTGCAACTTTTGCTTTTTTCTTTACAGTTGTTGCTTCTCTTTTCAAATTTTACTCATTTGCAACAGACTAATCAAAATTAGACATATGTATGAATATATTTTTTAAAGATGTAGCAAAGAAATGATTAAAGGAGGTGATAAAGTAAAGAGGGCTTCAATCATAGGATAAAATGTATAATACAACAAAAACAGAACCAAAAAAAAAAACATTAAACACTGCTAGCATTTTCTCAAAAGAAAATATGAGGTGTCATTGCTAAAAATGTGAATGTATCATGTTAAGAATACAATTCTATTCATCATATATTGTAAATATAAGCTGTGCCCTCAGTAGATGCATCATTCCTGCAGAAAAAACGAGGCTTTTAGAGAAAACAAACACTTTCTTTAGGTTTTTGTCAACACAAGCACTGCTCTGAAACTAAGGGCGCCGTTTGTTTGTCCACAGTTAGACTAAATCAATATCACCCTTCATGTGCTAATGCACTAACTTGCTGATTAATTTCTCTTACAAAAATTTGGTTTTCCAAGGAACACACAAAAAAAATCTCACAACTGAAAGCTCAAATTAGGTTTACAGAGCAAAAAAAGTTGACATTACAGACCTTATTTCAGAGAAAGATTCAGCAATGCATAAAACTCACTGTACACAAAGTGAAAACGTTTTAGATAATTGTTGGAGTGGGTGATTGGAACAGGATAAGCCACATCTCCAGCAAATAGAGGTGCCACTCAGTTCAGCACACGTCTTGCCCGCTGTGGCTTTTAGATTTGTAGAAGAGCAGTAATTTTCCAGACGGACAGTGAGCCTGATCATGCATCAAAGCTACCTGAGGCCAAGGAAGCTCAAGGTCTGCTGACTTGCACGGATTCCCAATTCACAGTCACCACACCTCAAACCCACTGAACATCTTTGGGAACAGTTTACAGCAGAAAAAAAAGGTGACACATGCTGAAGAAAAAAAGTGTGGCTTCTCCAAAAGAGAAACTGAATAGATTCTCGCTTTCAGTGAAAACTCTTGCTGGGTTCACGAAGCTTCTTTCCCTCTTTTGGACATTTGAATTCTGTTGTAAATCGAGATATGTGGGGCTCAGTGGATTTAATTATGCAGCACTGCAACATCAGAACATGTGCAAAGAGTTTCATGCATGACCTCTTGGCTGACCACCATCACGGTGAGAATGGAGTGTTTTTGAGGCCATTTCCTGAACAATTGATGTGTACCACTCGTGCCACTTCACACATAACATTGAGATAAAACAACACTGCGTCGCACAGGAACTATTGCATGACCAATTTTATATTTCGGCTCATTATTCAGTGTACTAGTCTGACCAGGCCAACTCCATTTGAGCGGAAAAAATATGCGGAGGCACACATGCCTGCCTCTCAGAAAAATCTTTTAATGTGATTTTAAAGTCACAGCCTGGGATGTAAATGTAAACAAGAGGTTAGCCTCCTCCACCAAAAACACGAGCGTAGAACCTGCTGTCACTCTGAAAACTGACCAACAAATCTGTTGACACTAAAAAACTGGAGCT